>NW_009929644.1:83442-99012 GCF_000696875.1 Nestor notabilis | reverse complement strand
GCATTCCTGTAGGAATCTCTGGTCAAGAAATGTCATGGAAAAACATCTAAGCCATCTGAAGACAGCACCACTTACACAACTACTATACATATACATATTTTGCATAGACAATTGAAAACCAGATCTAGAGACCCTGTGTGTGGCATATATTTATATACATAAATGAAATACACACATTTTTAGGTAATCCACTATTATTTTGAACATTTTCTTGGAGTGACAGCTCCCTTGAGCAAACATTGCAGACTACTTTCACTAAACAAGGAAGACTTCACATCGAGAAACACTGCAGCAGCTGTCTTGCAAGACATTTTATCCTATCTCTGGGAAAGACAGGGGAAAATAAATAAGGAAACAGTAAAAATAATACATCATCATTAAAGCCCTGGAAAGGGTGCCTTCAAAATAAAAATCTAAATAAAATAAAAGCAGAGAGCAAGCATGCATGCAGAGAAAGAGAAGAAAAAGACTTCAGGAACATTTGTAACACAAGATTTCCCTTTAATGTTAAAGAAACCGTCAAACAGATAAATGGCAGGCATTTATTTCTGATATTCAGCTACGTATACAGGTGGCGGTCATGTATGTGTCTACTGCAGGGTGATAAACAGGCAAACAATTTAGAATAACATTAAAATTTCTTGGTTCTTATAAATCTCTTCACTGTGAGAGCAATGTAAGATTAAATCTAGTGTGCAGGTATAGCCTTACCTTTTTTTTTTTCCTATAACTAACTAGTGGTGCTTTTAAAATATGCCCAAGACACTGCAAGATGATGCTGTGCTTCACCCAGAGGAGTGACTGTGGCTCTCCTCCAAGCAGCCACTCGGTGCATTAAGAAGACAGTTAGAAAGTTTGTGTTCAGCGAGCTCTACATTTTTTTTGAAACAGCAAAAAAACCCCAAAACCAAACAGAAACAAAACATTCATAGTGAAGACCATCTTAATTATTTTTAATAAATGTTCTGATTAGCAAATGCTGTATCTAGTGAAGTTTCTAATTTACTATAGCTCTAAGCAAAGTTAAAACTGCAGCACTGTCAGAGAAATAAAGGCAAAGGATACAGAGAAGGCACATCCTACCCTTTAATCTCACAGCAAAATACAGTCTAACTTCAGATATAAAAACATCTATAGCCTTTTATGAAGAGCTAAACTTTATTGTAACAACAGCCTGACCTGTGCTATGCAGCCATCCGAAATCTTGCCAATGATGCTTTCAACATCACCTTCAATACACACGGTCAGCAAATAAACATCCAATAAGCAGCGGTTTAAACAGCAGGCAGCTTAACCTTTCTCCTGTCTTTAAAAAATGCCAGACTGTTCAGTGTTTGCTCAAGACTCTTCTTTTACCAACATTCAATTAGAATGAGCCAGTGCAAATGTGCTCTTCATCCTCTCATGAGAGGAGGATGCATTTATGTGAAACATGAGGAGAATGCCTAACACTGAAACATACTCTCTGCATCCTCAATGAGATTTTATTACAGGGCTCTCTTTCTTCTCACTGGCGTGTGTCAGCATGCCTGCAACCATTCTACTTCTTTTATGGCGAGACACTATCCATACACTTGTATTTACATCTGATATACACACACCCTCTATATATCACACATGCATTACAACCCAGTTGAAGCTATTTAAAAAATAATCCACTGCTACTCCAAGCACTCATATGTGATACTGACATAAAAAATATTCTGCTAATATTGCATACAGGTTTCTGGCTATTAACAGCTAGATTTAAAAACTATTTTAGCTTGCAAAAGCATTAAGGGTTTGGATTTTCAGATATGCCCAAAGATAAGCCCGTTTTATAAACTAGCGTCTTCAGAGGAAGACCTGATAGATTAATTAAGAATACAAAGAAGTTCCTAATTAAAAACATTTTATCAGAGCTCCATATGACAAAAATATATAATTTCCAAACTTCTCAGCAAGAATTAATGGGTTAAAATTTCTTAAAAAAACCCAAACCAAACACAAACTAACAAGAAACAAAAAAGCAAACTACAAAACTATAACCAACTTCCTAGAGCCTGCAACCCTAGAAAGAACATTACTAGTGAAACTGTAATTTTTGGTTAAAGAAACATGACTTACAAAAAGAATGTCTTTTACTGAGATCTTTCAGTATCTTGGGCTATGACAACTAGATTTCACCAGCTTTGATAAATAATAAAAGAGCCTGGCAAACATTCAGTTTTTCTAGTCCTCCACCTACATGGTTCTACAGTTCCTATCAATACATTATTTATGTTTGAGGAGCATTCTCCACGCAGTACTTGCATTCTACACTAGTAGAAAAGAAGTGTCTGTTGCAAAGATCTTCCACTCCAAGACAGCAAAGAAGGAAAAAGTTACTTTTTTAAAAATACAGTTTCCTAGTCATAATAAAAATATATTTTAGAAGTTATGGGACAGAGATGCTGCCATTCTGAATGAAAATCTCTTAGAAATACTGTATTTGACAAAAGCGCTATCTATGGCAATACCTTTCACTATCGTTATTAATAAAAGTTCAGAAAGATAAAGACTTAAAAATATAATTAATCTTTATGGCTTCTGTATCTTCCCTGCTTTTTTCTTTATTTGTTTCTCTTTTTTTCTTTTCACTATATACCTAATATTCACTCTTCTTAACACTGTATTTCTCTTAGCACAATGTCGGTACTAAACACCATCTCAGTATCACCACTTATACTGCAGGATTGACTGCAGAAATTTTCTGGAGTGTCTGACCAGTTGGTTCAGAGGGGTGGGTATACACCACACATCCCCACAGACAGTTCCGGATCAATTCCCCTGGTAATGCAGCATCCCAGAGAAGGGATGACCCCAGTGTAACCACATGAAGCACAGCAGGAGTTTCAGAAAGGCCTCACACTGCCGGAAACAAGATTCTCTTAATACATGCAGCAGAACAGGGCATATTGCGTTAAGGAGTATCATGGAAGTAATCAGGGACTTTATGGGCTGATATGCCAAACTGGCAGCATCCCCAGTGTGACAAAATTATTCTCCTTAAATTCTTGGTGATCTTAAAGTTTATCAAGCAAGAATGTTGGTAATTTAGAAAGAGTCGGAAGACACACAGCTCCAAGTAACTTTGGTTTTGAAAACATTCAGCAATGGAGTAAGATGTTATAAAGAAAATGTTACAGAATTTTTTTCCAGAGACTTTCTATTCTACCTGCTCTTGTTGATGCCATTCCATTATCTACTTATCTTTTTAGTGGAAAAAAGAAGACAACATCATACAATAATGGCAATCCACCTTTTCTGGAAAAACAGACAAGGAACCTCATTTCTTTCTGTTTAATCCCCAGTGGAATCTGCAATAAGAGCATCTCCAAAGGAAGGTAATTTTATTACAGAAAAATTGAAAATTTAAGGACATAATTTTGGAAACTTAAGTTTTGACAAAGTAAAGCTCACCAGATAATTATATTAATTACAAAATATAAACATAAATATAATATTTTCAGATTGAAAGGCAGAGTAATAAACTACCAGCTATCCCTGAATGAACCAAGATTTAATTTTTCTACCTTCTCAACCTGAGGTATTTATGCAACACATGCAGATGTTGCCAAAGACTCATATGGTTAATTAGTTACACCTAAGAGCATCACGTGCATAAGTGTTTCTGAACCAGTCCTCCAGCACTTTCATTTGGTATCTTCTTCCCTCCTGCCTCCATTTACTGATGGCAGTTCACACTTGCAATGAAGAATGAAGATATCTTCTTCCTGTACAGGCAGAGGTGCTGCTTTCATGTGCCCTGTACCTCCAGACATTTTTAAGGAAATGACAACCTGGAGGGGAAACAAAGCATCAAGGCCTTTCTAGGTAGGAGACCAATTTACAGATTTTTGATCATTCAATGTTTGATCTCCTATTAGTGATTTTCAGTATCAGCCAGTTCCCTATTTGCTCCTATTCAAAACAGACAGCTGCAAGTTAATTATTTCCTCTTCAAATATGGGTGGGTTGTGGGTTTTTGATATGGAGGTTGGGTGAAAGCTTAAGGTATCTATTTATCAAACACTCCTCCCCCCAAATAAACAGGAGGAAAAAGCAAACAAAAAACCACCAATAAAAAAAAAACAAACAAACAAACAAAAAACACGGAGGAAAACAAAAAAACAAACCCCCCCAAAAAAATAAAATCGCCAATCAAAATATTCCCTTCTTCTCTATCTGATGTAGAAGACAGGTAGATTGAAGAATATACATTCCATCTGATGGAAATTAGAAATTAGACAACAGATTGCTATACAACTTACTTAACATTAAGGACATGCTGCTGTTGGAAAGTCCAGAGGAGGGCCACAAGGATGATAAGGGGGCTGGAGCACCTCCCTTATGAAGACAGGCTGAGAAAGTTGGGGCTGTTCAGCCTAGAGAAGAGAAGACTGCGTGGAGACCTCAGAGCAGCCTTCCAGTATCTGAAGGGGGCCTGTAAGGACATCAAGGACTGTTGTGGCAGGACAAGGGGTAATGGGTTTAAACTTAAAACAGAGGAAGTTCAGGTTAGGTATAAGGAAGAAGTTCTTCACAGTGAGAGTGGTGAGGCGGTGGAACAGCTTGCCCAAGGAAGTTGTAAATGCTCCATCTCTGGAGGTGTTCAAGGCCAGACTGGACAGAGCCTTGGGCAATATGGTCTAGTCTGAGGCATCCCTGCCCATAGCAGGGAGGTGAGAACTAGATGATCTTAAGATTCTTTCCAACCCAAACCATTCTAGGATTCTACAGATAGAATCCATGTAGAAGGGGAAAATCTAAGAGCTGAAGAATGTCAACTACCAGGTAGTTCAAATTTGACTTACTCATTTTTGTTCTGAGCTACCCTCTTTCTAGTGTGTCCTTACTGAGTAATTCCAGGAAAAGTAATAAGTGTTTTGTATTCAGATCAAGACTTTTCTACTTTACCTATCAAAGAAACTCCTCCTTTCAACTGCGTTAGTCATAACGAGCAGAGAGTTGCAATAACGAGGCAGTATTCAGAGACCCAGAACTGGAAGCACCACTCATGTGTACAATCCACCAGTTGTTCTATTACGCTAAGCTCCATTTACCCTTCTTGAACCAACAGAGTTAAAACCTGTAAGTCCTCTTTTCTGCTATTAACTCTCAAATGGAAGTAAAACAGGGACTAAACCACTTCAGAACTTTCAATCTCTGTCATGCTGCTGCACATTTTCTTTGCAGATGCCCCTCCCCAGTCATGGCTGTTTCATTCTGGGTTGCATACCATCCTCTGCACCAATAAGTAAGTGCATAAGATTGCATTTTCCTATATGTACCTACCAAGGATTGCACCCAACACAGCCGTAGCTGCATGCTCAAAAGATTATGTTGACTGCCTCTAGTCACCATCCAGTTAACAAGAAAACTAAACTTCAGGAATAAATATAATGATGGATCATAAGAAACCTCGACAAAATATATAGCTAGTGGAAGGAAGAGAGGGAGGAACCAATAAACTAATTCTCATGATGCAGAGAAATACCTCAAAATATTAATTGTACACAGAGAAATTAACTGTACACACAGAAATTTGTTACTACAAGATGACTAAATCAGCACTTAACTGAATGATCAAATTTAAACAGAAAGAACTGACACAAAGACCTCTCCAAACAGGTGACTTTGGAAAGCGCTTCCTCAAAAGGCAACACAAAGTATAATCAAAACTAGCAGAGAAAAATATACTTACAGTTTTGCTAATCTATGTTAATCTGCATTAATTCTAACACATCTGATAGAGGTAATCTATCTAAGGGTATTTAGGTTTGATTCAATATAGGGTGATTATTCAAAAACATGAAAAGGAACCTGGGTGACAACACAAACCAAAGCAAATCAAAGAATTGCAAGTGGACATTTACAGCTCTATTTGTGAGTCTAAGGGTCAGAAATTTAAAAAGCTAATTTAGTCACCAAAATCCCGCTGAATTTCAAACAGTATGAAGACATCTTCCTCTCTGAAACACCACAGATTTTAACTTTTAAGTGTTTTTCCCTAGCAATAAATAGAACTTGTCAGAGAGAATGTTACTGTAGCACTGTATATCTATCCAAATCAAACACTTCTTTGGAAGCATCATAATTCCTCAAGACAATAATGCATTCCCTCTATTTCTTCATTTTACTCAAGGTAAATGAAGAGTCCAATAGAGGTGAGAAGTTGGGTGTAAGTAGTTACATATGAACAGAAAAGTGTAAGATACGAAGACATGTTTCCTATGTCCCTGATTCATAAAGATGCCAGCAGTGGAGCTATATCTCACACAAGTCAGGATTTTCCACTTTACCACGAGGATCCAGAAACCTGGCTCTTCTCTGGACACCTTTTTTCTTTTTAATTGCACACATAGTTTAAATAGCAAAATGTAACTTTTATTTGTAACTCAGGTTTTTCCGGTCTTCGTCTTTCTGGAGAAAAGCCTAACAATGTCAGGCTTTGGAGTCTGAGAAAGCAAAACAACAGCCAAAATATCTACCAAACCAAAAGTGTTTCTAAAAGTCACACTTGGGAGGAGTGGGGGTGTGAAGCCACTCAAAGAAATTTACACAGATACTTATTTAGCATCCATCTTGCATCTACTATTAAAGGATTGTTACCACTCTACACGACAAGCTTTCCTACACATTAATAGTAATACAGAGTGGGAGAGAGGATTTCCAAGTCCGTCATCCTCAGCTTGTCAGACCACTGGCCCCCAGATATCTTTAAAAAGGAAAGGCCAGTAAGTAAGACACACTATGCCTATGGCTTACAGAAACCACTCCAAGTGAAGCATCTGCCAATATGCATACTAGGAATTTTCTCAATAGTGGGTTTTGCATGTTTGCTCAGCTGTTACACATAGATGCTCTTTATCACTGCTACTTTTTTATTTTTTTTAATAAAGTGTACCACTACTAAATCACTGCTTTCTTCCCCTCCTCCTCTCCCAGTTTAGTTCTCCGATTTTCACTTACCTGCATTCTTCTTCACCTTTAATTTCCTTCTTTATTGTCTTTCTCCACCATTTCTGCTAGCATTTCCAACCTCTACTTTTGCTATGTGATTCCTTCTTTTCCATTTTACTTTGCAGTTTCCTCATACCTTGCTCTCTGCCAAATTGACTTTTTTCTCATTCCATTTTCCTGCTGTACATAAGAATCAGAATCATAGAATATCTCAAGTTAGAAGGGACCCATAAGGATCATCGAGTCCAACTCCCTGCTCCTTGCAGGACTATCTAACACTAAACCATATGACTTCAGAGTGTCATCCTTGAACTCTGACAGGCTTGGTGCTGTGACCATTTTCCTAAAATAAGGACTACTTCATAGATTCGTGTGTCATCCTTGCACAGAGCCCATGCTAATTATGTCTGTATCATTCCAATTTAAGTATATGCGCTGCCAAACTGAGCACAACTGGATGTCTGTTGGATGTCTCCTGTCCTTTTTCAACAACCCTAAATTAGCAGACTGGCTCAGATGCTGGTGGCTCACCCTGTCAGTTTAACAACCATGCAGAAAGTAAAACCTCAGAGTTTGATCAATTTGCTGCCACAAAACCAGCATTTGTAAAACCAGGAGATCAAGGAATTAGGGTGCATAACTATGGGTAAAACATTCACCTTAGGCTCACAGTGAAGTCTTTGAAAACCAATGGATTTGTAATTGAAACATGGTAGCACAGAAGTTTTTCTTGTGGCAAACTGCATTTCCTCTTACTAAGGAAAAGCCCAAGGATTTGTACCATGACTGCCATGCCACTACACCAATTCTGAACACACCATCATCAACTTCCTATTAGCAATCCCTCTTTCTATAAATGACACAGAAGCATCCAATCTTGCGAATTAACCGCTCCATCCCTGCTCCCAGCAGGGTTACAGCACAGCAGCTCCCCAAAAGGCTTTATAGAGGCAGTGGGTTAATGGATGGTTACAGTCCACATTGAGGTTTCAAAGGCTGGTCTCCACCAGCTTCAGCTTGGTATTAATTCTATAATTCTTAGACCCAAAAATATAGGACTGAAAGCTGATGTGGAACTTCACTGACTTTTTTTGAGAAACCATTTCATTGATTAACTGTACTCACAGCTGTGAAGCTCTTTTCAATGCTCAGCTTAATTACGTCTTTGCTGACGCTTAAAGACCATCACTTCTAGAAATGCTTGTCATGGTCAGTCATCTAAATCTGTTTATTTTGTAGAACATGAATAAGTGATGAAACTAATCACAATGGAAGTGTTATGTAGGTTCACAACGTTTTTGTTCTCTGGCATAATGAGCAAGCTCAGAATAGGCACTTGCCTGTTGGCTCTGTCTCTCAGAGAATTTCCATTCATTTAGTAACTCCAGGCTGGCAGCTTTATCAATCATGAATGGCTAAAATGTATCCCTCCACCAAACCCACAGACCTTATTTAGACATATGCAGTTCAAAGTACACCCAAGTGCTGAACAGATTTTGGTTTTCAAGATTAATATCTGTAGGCAAGCTAAACATCTGAAAATTACTGGAGATTCCTACAAATGGCCTGTCAATAGCAACAGACAGACGAGTAAGGGGCTAATGGCAGACCAACACACAGCTAACTCTCCACAAAGAATGTAAAACTGTGCCTGCTGCTAAGAAAACAGTTTTGCATTCATATTTGCAAGTGCCAAAACCAAGCATGAACTCATTTTCTTTTCTGGTGCTAAAATTGTACTATCTTCTGGTCACAGAGAGACAGAAAACCACTCTCTCAAATGAAGTACTTCCTAATGTTCAGACTACCCCAGCACTGAGCAACCAGGTTTGCTCCCTTCTGAGCACAAAATTTAGCAAAGAATCTCCCCTGTACCTCCCTGAGAAGATAGCCTGCTCTTTGCTTTTTTGAGCTGAGAGCAGCTTCCTCCACTTAGGATGAAACCCCACAAGAACCAACCTTTAATTTTCTGCTTACCATTGAACAACCTAAGCAAAGTGTATACACAGCCTCTGCAAGAGGCTGAAGGAAAATCAACTTCTTTTCTCGCCTTATGGTGAGTCACAGCACTGCTAGAGAGGTGAAAAAACAAATAGTTAATCTACATTTTCTCCATACTTTCCTCCAGGGTACAGACCCTTTGGAAACCCCTGAGCAATATCAGTTCTTCTCCTGCCCTCACTGCACGCAGTAAAGTAGAATTTGCCTAGTCTTCCTTAAAATAGGTGAAACTACCAACTGACAGAAAATCAACAGCCTTTGGTACCTGTAGTGAACTCAGGGAGCTCAAAGCACTGCTGAAACATATGAACTGTGGGGGAATATACAAAAAGTAGGGAACGGGAGATAAATTACATTACTATGAAGGGCATGGAAGAAAAAATGCAGTTAAGCAGGAAGTCCATTAAGAGGAGAGTAATTCAGAAGAACACACATTCAAGTACAAAATGCAATTAATTCAGACAGGAAATAAGAATTAAAAAGTAATTATTATATTTTACAAAGGCAGAATAAATGCAATTGAATCACACTGTTCAGTGCCTTGTGGCTTGGGTTTTGTGGGTTTGGTTTGTTGCATTTTTTTTTACCTTCACTAGTAGAACCTCATGGGCCCCCCCATGTCCTCTCAAATCAATCAAAAATAGTAATTAAAAAAATAATTCCACTTCAGCATCCCAATATGCCTGTGGGTAACACCACATATGACATCATGGAAATAGTTAGCAGGAAAAAAGCCAGATATCAAATAATTGACTACTGCTCAAAGCACATGTATTCAGGACCTGAGTCCTGATCTCCTACAGGACAGAAACTTTCAGTAAAAGCCAGTGTGTCATAAACATTATCACACCAATTGATTTTGAAGACCAGTTAAAAGCCATTGTCTGTGTTGGTAAGCCAAACGATTTGTGTTCCAGGACTAAGAAAACCGTAGTTGCACTTGAAATGTTTTGACCTTGGTCCTAGAACTGCTCCCTGCAAACATCCAGCAATTAATACCAAAAGCCTTTTCCTCCTATCTCTGTCCAAGACTATCCATGAGCTCCTACATGTGCTCCTCTCTTTCACGCTTAGAAAGGAAAAACAACTCCTCAGACCTCAGTAATAACCTCCAAACTTAACTGTCTACTAGAGAATACGATTAAAAAGACACAACAAAGTATCTTCCAACAGAAGCAGACTTGGTAGTTTTCAAGAAGCACACAAGGTAGTAACAAGAATACTCTTAAATTGTGCGCAGATGTCAGAAGATGACAAAGAGAAAAACAAACACAAAACAAATTCTTAAAATGTCAAGTGTCTTCCTGCAAACCAGATCACTTCAAGCTATGGGGCGAGCCAGCAGCACAAGCACATGACCTTGAAATGCAGCAGCAGCCAACGTGCAAGAGCAACAATGACACTCACCAACTCCACATACACCTCAGGATTACCTCTTCAGATCACAGCAAGACTTCCAGCATAAGCCCCATCCTGATACAGCCCCTCTTTCAGGGACTTGGAATTTTGTTTTCACTGCAGCACAGTACACCAGAAATACTTCACAGCATTTGTTTTGTTTTTAAATCTGGTATAAAGATACTGCACATGGAGAGAATCTTTTAAAGAGAGCTGCTTCAGCAATCAACTGTTCGGTAACAAACAGGTGGACCTATAGACTCCTCTAGTACAAGCATTTATGAATCATGGAAAAAACTTTATTTCCTTACACTAGATGTGCATTGTAAGCCAATTTTCTTCCAGTAATGCTTTTGGAGACAGTTCACTTTTCTTCTAAAAGCCCTATTGATCTTGTAAATGAGAACAATAACCTGAATCTGACCAGATATAAAGTATTTCTGCAGTTCAACATATTTTCATTTCACTTTGATGTCTGAGCAACCACACATGCCTTTCATGATCATTTACACAATTAGGTTTGCAGCAGAACATGCATGCTAAGCTTCCACAGAAACTGAATTTAAAAACTATTTAACAATATGCATTCCCACCAAAACCTGTAATACAAAAATGGTTCTTAGCCAGATCAGGGAAGTTAACAGACAATGTATTTATCTAGTCCAGAATAAGGCAAAGGAGTTATCATCCTGAGTAGCAAAGTCAAAGCTGTAAGCCCCCAAAAATCACAGTAATTCTGAGGAATGAAACATTTGGAGAAGGCTGGTGCTCTGTCAGTCACATTGTGAACAGAAAAGACAAAATTCATTAAATAAATTATTCATTAGTATTTAACAACTCAGCACTGAATCCAGTATTTCTCTTTTGGCTAAAGAACAGTGCTACAAATTCATCCACTTGTAACTGCACTGCTGAAAAAGTTAATGCCATTTCTTGACAGGTTAATTTATAATAACACCTAAATTAAAAACATATTATCTTATAATTTTCTGACTGAAATGAACCTTCAGGTGATTGGGAACAACGTAACTACAGCCTAATGAATGATTTGAAGCAATTCAATGTCCAATTAACACCAGCATCTGGTTTGGGGACTTTTTTCCCTACCAAAGCATTAGTCCTATATTAATTATACTTTCAGTTAGTAGTAACAGAAAGTTTCAATCTTGATGTTATCATTCAAATGAAAATACAGAAAATAAACAGTCAGGACCTGGAATTCACACAACCAGAAGCAAACTCCCTATCACTTGCAGGCATGCAAAACAGAGTAGAAAACTTCTCCTAGCCTGATTTCAACAACTATCCCAACCCAACAGTAATTTAAGAATAAGTGTCCCCTGTGACCAAGATACAGGAACAGTGACACATCTGATTCCATCTGGAGGATCCTCTCTGGTGTCAGCTTCACAACAGGCCAAACTTTGCTTGGTCAAGAGGCTTTTTAAACTAATCTTTGCCAATAAAAAGTTAACTGGATAATCCACTGATCCTCGAGATAGAGCTCAGCAAGGAGACTCAGGACAGGGGGACTTGGGTTGTGTGGAGGAAGTGTCCTTTGACTCATTACAATCTCAGAGCATGTGAGATGAGTGGACCAGCATTTGCCTCTTGCCTGTTTATTAACGGGATTTAGATTATTAAAGCATCATTTCTGAAATACAATAGTTTGGGTTGCTTTTTTCAATAATTTTACTAACTCTCTAAGACTCAAACTATGCAACTAAGATAAAAACGTGAGACCAAGTACTGAAGTCCAGACTCGGCTTGGCATTTTAATGTTGTGAGTATGGGTGGACTTAAAAGTATCTTATTCACATATCATATGCTAGGTCTGCTACTGTTTAAGAAAAGTACAGTGTCATTTCCTTAGGACATTCTTGCAATTACACCAGGTAACAGACGTTAACTTGGTGTGCTAAATGGTCACTTGACAACAAAGTACTCATTCCTGAGACAGAGAGATTCAGAAGTGGGATCAAGCTCTGTGGCTGCCAATATTTTGTTCATCAATCCCAGACTCACAGCACTCACTGAATAAATCATTGAAGCAACTTGTGGGGGGAGGGAGAAAGGCAGCAAAAGAGAAAAAAAAAAAAAAAAAGGAAAGAACTCCCCCAAAAAACCCAAGTACCACCTTTGCTGCACACCTGTGTGATACTATCTGGTATATTTCACCCCCTTTTTTTTATGAGTGTCATTTTTGTACCTTCTGACAGAGAATTGTGAGAACTGCAATCAGCACTATTTTAATCCAGATAGTGGAAAGCTTCACAGGAAGGCTTCAATGACCATACATATGCTGCTACTTCAAAATCTACAAGGGAAAAAAACCCCAACAAAATCATACCTTTGCTTCTCACGAATGCTCAATTTTAATTAAATGTCATCACTCAAGTTAGATCACACCTCATCTTTCTTCTGGAAGCAAGGCAGAAAATCTATGCTTCTGCCCCTTTTTAACAGAGCTTTAACCATACTTCTAGTTCCCCTTTGCCTTTTATTTACAACAAAGATTTCCCACCCTTCCCTCTAAAGTAAAGCAATTTTATCCCACCCATGTAGCCACTCTATGCAACTTTTGCCAAGCCAATAAATTAACAGACTTGGACTGATCATGCAAGGTAATTTTCTTCCAGATGTTTTATCACCAACCTGCAGACAGCACTCCCCTCCCAGATCTGAAGCTCAAACTCGGCTCCTGGTCTCTGTTACTGTGCTATTGCCTACCAAACAGTTTTAATACAAAGAAACAATATGTCAAGCTTCTTTCTAGCACTTGGCTCCCCAAGATGACCAAAACTGCCTCTTTTCCTCATGCTGTAAGAGGCCTGCACTGCAGATTTAAAGGTTCAGGATACACATTCTGCCAACAGTACACCTAGATGAAACTCAAGAGTTGCAAAGTGCTTTTCAGAAGAAAAGAAAAGAAAGGGTGGGTTGTTTTTAAAGTTACTTAGTATTTGGAAAGTGAATTCAATTCTCTGTCAAAAAAACCCTTTAAGATACATGGGTAAAAGCCAAACTGTATGCATCATGAGCAGATGCATGCTACCTCCTGCTTCTCCTTACCCCAGAAGAGGTCCTAATCCAACATACTTTCACTGTCTCACACCTCTCTCTTCCTGCCATAATTATCTTCCTCTGCCCCAGGGACCACATCTGAACACACTTCCCTGAGTTGTGCAGCCTCCAGACTTTCCCACCCAGTTTTGTTCCCAGTATCCTTCCATCCTGCATTGCCTGTACATCTTTTAGCACAATGAAGAAATAACTGAAAGAGTAAATGAAAGCAATGTAACATTTTTCTCCATTTACTGTGACTAAAGAAAGGAAATCTTTACTGAAGGCATATAAGCTAATGCCCTTAACAGGCAGCTGCAAATACTAAACGTTGTCAGAAAGATGGTGTTTGTCAAAATAAAATATGAGCACAAACCAACTGCTATACTGCTATACCGACTCCATATACTGGAATGCTATAACAGCTATTCTTAGCCTTTAACCTGTACCTCCTTTCACAGAGATGGAGATCAGTTTTTCAATACCATAACATGTGTTAGATAAATTAAGCAGTTGCCTGAAGGCCACTAGAAACCTCTCAGTCTTGAGACAATAAAGAAAACAAAAACATAGCTTGAAATTATTTATTAAAGCTGTCATAAAAATCTTTTGGAAAGAACTCTCCACACTTCCTAAACTAGTGATGACTACACAAAACTAGAGTTAAACCTCACTTAATTTCTAAATGGAGCACTGAAAAAGTGGAAATAAAGGAAATTAATTCAATGGAGTTCCTCTGAAACATCTCAGGGAGCAAATCCCTCTGGGTTCATTCATATGTCTGATCTTGAATCAGTTTTCAGTTGAACTCACAACATGGCTTCAGTGTTAAAATGCCACTTCTGTTCAAAATGCCCATCTCCTATTTCTCTTACTTGGGAAGAGTATCCTTTATGAAGGCTTCCTGGGACATACAACTAATTCCACATTATCTTTTCCTTGTAAGTAACTATCCTGGGTTTTTTTCTTCTTTGAAAGTTCTATTTAACAAATTGAATGATACCCACCATTCAGATTTACCAACAGCACTTCTAGTAAATTTCATTTCCATGGTAATTAGCATGCAGCGGCTCTGTCCCTGGGAAAGACTGACCAAAAACACCAAGGATTTAGCTTTCTGCAGCAAATGAAGACTCTTAATGAAAAGCTAAATTATTGTTTCCAGATGAAACAGCCAGACTTTTTTTTCTTCTTTCTTAAATGACAGGTGTTTTAAGCTTGGCTGCTCATACTCGTTTCTTTGCCATGAGCAAGCTAACATCCAAACATCACCTGTCATGCAGTTTCACCATTAGCATCATTAGAAGGCGGGGTAGGAAACATTCCAGAGGGTATCTCAGGCTGGGTTGCCAAATACAGAAACTCAGGAACAGAAGGGTAGGAAGAGCATAAATGCAGCCTGTCATCCATCAATGAATCAGACTTGCTACGGTTTTCCTGAGTAGCTTTCCAAGGCATAGAAGAGCAGGGATGATTATACCCGCTTCACAAACCTTCTTGATAGACATCAGGCAAACTTTGCTTCTCATCTGAGATCCCGTCCAACCCCTGCGTGCCCTCCTTGCAATGAACTCAGACACAGAATTGTGCTCCACCTGAGCCAGAGGCTGAGAGCAGAGACTTGCGTTTAATTCTACCCAACTCAGAAAGCCACCTAAAGGGACATAACACTTTGGGCAGCCCTCCTTCGTTTGGCATTTAGCAATCGTGCAGCCATGCCATAAGTCAGTGAAGGGGGCTTATGGGGTCAACATGGGGTGCAGGAGGGGAGGCCAGGGGAGATGGGCTAGCTTTCTGCTGAATCAACAAACTGGTCCAAGGAAACACAACCAGGAGCTAGGGAGGAGGAGAAAGAGTTTGGCCGTTTCTCTTGTCAGCCATATCCGTCTACACCATATCATATGTATGGTGAAACCACGATACGTCAGTAAAACAGAACTGGCAGAAAACAAGTCTCACCACTCCTGAGGGATTTTCCTTTGCTGCACCTGAGGAACCCAGTACAAGTCTGCATGCCATCCAGGACATTATTACCTGAAGGAGAGCTCAAAATCCTTCCTCTCAGTTGCACCCTGCCCAGTGTAGTCCCTTCTCCATAGTCACACCCCCACAACTGCCTGGGCA
>NW_009929644.1:68353-83411 GCF_000696875.1 Nestor notabilis | reverse complement strand
GCAGCAGGAGTGTTTTTTCTCCTCTTCCCTCCCTCCTCCAAAATCCTGGTTCCCCTGTTTTTGATCCACCATTACTTTCCAGTTCTCCCTCAATGTATTGCCTTCCCTCATAGTTTACATATGGTGCAAGTCATGCATGTGAAAATATGATGCCTATTTTCACAGTTGAAGAAAAAAAACCACCACCACACACAAGCAAAAAAATCCCAACGCAGGGTTTTCCCCCCCCCCCCCCCAAAAAAAAAACCAACCCAAAAAGACCCAGAAATGAAACTGCATGAATCAACAGAGAGAAAAAAAACAGGAATAACATTTCACAGACAGCAGAAGATTGGAATCCTATTTAAAACAAGAACTCAGGAGCCAGAAGTACCTCACATTAAACAAAGGAATGAAAACAAAACCCATTAGAAGCAATCCAGCCTTCGTTGAAACATACATACATCATCATTAACAATAATAATTTGGCTCCTCATGTGTAATCACTGCATGTTAGCCTCACTTTATATTCGTAATGGCCATTAATGTCAAGAGGAATTGTGCACATAAGCACCACTCTGGTCCTATGTTGCTCCTCAGCCTGCAGTCTGCTTCACAGAGAAAACCACCTCCCCCTGCTACTTCTTCCCACTAATCCAGCTCATGAATGGCAATAAGGAAACAGCTGGGGCAGCTGAGCTGAGCCAAATGTAGCAAATACTACTGTTTTTCTAATTTTTTTTATGATACAAGAACTTTGTACTATGAAGACAGCACCAGAAAGGTAAGTTGTAACCATCTGCTCACACAATACTGAATTCAAGACAGCACATACTGGAACACTGCAAGGACAGAATCCATAGCAATCTGTGCTTTGGATTTTGATAATTAATTTCACTGTCTAAAAAAAGTCCATGAAGATTATGAATGCAGAAAATGCAAAAAAGAAAAAAGGATTCTGGATGTCCCACCTTCCCCTTTACACAACATGTATAAGGACAGGGGAAGCATCATATTCTGCCTCCCCGCCTTTCGGCAATATCCTCACAGGCTGAAATTTTCACAGAGGAAAATACAGTGTTCTCTTCATATAGGAGCAAAACCTTTATAAAGCTTCCAGGAACCTAATTCCAGAACATTGAAAGAATCCATTTTACAACAAAGTCTACAATAAATAGAGAATAAATGTTTCAACTGGTCCAATGCTTTATTGTCTAGTACATCTTATCATCTACCTTTCTAAGCAGAAGAGACTAAATCAGCCACAGACAAGCCACAAAGGTACAATAGTTTCATGACAGAAGGACGCAGGCATTCATATTTCTCGAGGTGGACTCATTTCACCCATCCACTTCATCCTAAATCTACGTCAAATCCAAATCCATCACTACAGCTACCAAATCCAAATCAAGATTTCACATAGAACCCTATAAAACTGTGAATTCCAAATGGTACAGCAGAAAATGCTTACTTACATATCTTATCTTTAATTCTCAGGTTCATTAAAAAAAAAAATTAAAAAAAAAAAAATCCTGCATTAGGCAATCCTTGCATAAATTTACATTTCACTGCCAATCCCTCATGCACTTTTTACCTTCCTTTTACAGAACCCTAGCTTGTATCCACATCATCTCAAGACACTTATTTTTGTTTTCTATTCCACAGTAATTTCTAATTTTACTATCTTCCCTGCAATGATTTAAACAACATACTTAAGAGTCCTTTAGATAAGGACATGGAACAGAGTAGTCCTCCAGAAAACTTGCTTGTCAGTGCCCACTATTTTATTATCATGATATAGCTAAGTAATATCCTATTACTTATCAGTTATTTTATTACCAGATATCAAGTATTATGCGACATAAGGCTAAGTTCTGTATCTTTAAGGACTATAGGTTAGTCTTCTATTACATTAGATCTTACTTTCATAGTATATTTTAATTAGCAACTCATTTACTTAGGTTGTGAGAATTAAGCAGGAAATCACCAGGCACTTTCATCTTGTTAAACAAAAGCTTTCCAGCTGATCTCATGCATCCCATTCCCTGCTAGAGAGAAAGGGGAAGGGCACAAACAGCTAGAGGGAACAAGTCTTCCATATGCATGAGAACAACTTCTTTTCACTGCAGGCAAATCCCAGTTCCTGGTTTGACATCTGTCCCCCAAACCTTTGCAAAATTTCTGTATCACAGATCTGCCTGTAGTTTTCACTACATTTTACTGGAAAAGCACTTAGTACCCGCAAAAACGAAAGAATGTGGAGAAGAGGGTTTTAAGGAAGGACACCACCACCACCCAGAAGGTAAGAAAAAAGAGACAGACCCCACTGGAGCCACGAGAGGGGCCCCTGGAAGTCTGGAATTTCAATACGTTTATGAATATCTTTCTTACTAGAAGTTTCCAGCTCCTGTCCCTTGAAAGGCTAATAAATTACACTCACAGAAGACCAACTGAATCATAATCAAGATACACTTGCATTTGGAAACATTCCTATGTTAAAAGTCTTGGAGCTTTAGCCCCCCCAGTAATACAGCTGGCACACTAATGCAGGTAGGTAGTCCGTTGTTAAAAACCCAACTTGATTACACATTTTTATTTATAATCATGGGTTAATTCAATAATCACATAAGAGACTTACTCCATTTATCTGAATAAATTCTTCAGCAAGTGATACCTCCTTTGTATGCAAAAATGTATACTGCAATTACAAGTTAAACACTGTATTTTGATTTTTAATTAGGTTTAAAGAAATTCCTTTTCACCAAGGAAAATTCTTTGGCATTATGTCAAAAAAACCCAAACACTGCTTTGTGGGTTAAAAATTATCTTTTCATCAGTTATTTCAGCAGACAAAAATTATTCTTCACTTCCTATAAAGATGAGATAGCCTTTGCAATTTTTCAGTTGCTTCTTCACATCAACATGCAGGTTACTATGGAACACCAAACACCATCATTGACAGATCGTACACTTTCACTCAGCACCAGTAAAATTGCCTCTGCTTTAGTAATAAATCATCTCTGAAGCCATTTTTAAAATATAAGAAGGAAGAGCTCTGAGAACTCCTACAGTTTTAATGCAGCCTTCACAAAGACAGATCACCACTCATTCTTCACTAGCATACCTGTGATCTCAGAAAATACCCAACAAAAAAGTTATTTTAAATATTGATTTTAGGAACCTAATTTTTGAATTCTTTGTGCTACATTCTTTAACACAGAACAAGGTACATTTATGGCAATAAGACTAGAAACAGTGTAACATTAAATGACTTAGTTCTTGTAAAAGACTTCCACAAAGATATTTTATAAAAATACCATCCCTAAAAATGATTCATAGAATGTTACGAAACATTTTGATATTTATGACAATGTCTCTAATAAAAATTATATTTTTTATTTTATAACAAAATATTATTCATAAAGACCATCTCTTTAAGTTCTGAATTCAATAACCTTAGTTAGCCTTCCTGTGAAAAAATAAAATTGTGATGGATACACTCTTCCATACTGAAAACAATTTGACAGTTGCAGATTACAGCTTTCTCTGCTTAATAACCCATTAGGTATTTGCTTTCTAATTGCTTTTTGGAATGCTTATCTAAACCTACTTCCTATACAAAATATTGTGATAACCCCCCAACCACATTTAGGATCTAAGCATTGAAAATAGAAAATAAAGTGTAAAATATGTGTTTGAACTGCTGTTCTTTGAAAAGAAAAACAAGGATTAAATAAATTAAATGGAATAGGAAAAACTCATTCTTCCACATCAGACAAGAACTGCTGTCACAGGAGGTGTGAGATTCATGTGCAAGGTTCAGGATTTTGAAAGGATTGCAGAAGTTAGTTGTCTAGATACTGATCACCTTCCATTTATTTGAAAGAATCATATATTACACAGGAATTTACACAGGAACTGAACACTAACTACTTGAGGGTAGTTTCCTTTGCAACTTTCACCAAATATTAAACAAACAAATGTATGCAAATCTCTAAAATAAAAGAATGGCTTCCTGCCCCAGCCCAATTTAGCCCTGGCACTGCCAGGGGACAGAGTCTCTCCATGGGATTACCTCCTTGTGTGCTATGGTCAGCCCTTTGGAGCCACCTGGCCAATCCTGCTGCCTTCTAGCTTTGCTGTCAGGATGGCAAACTGCCTTCCACATAAAACTATGCATAAAAGAGTGAATGGATAGAGACTCAAATCAGAAAAGGCCTGTCCACAGTGTTTTCCTCTTAGCTCAGTTATGTGGCTAAAAGCCATTTGTATTTCAGAATTGCAAAGCAATCGTTTTGGTAGAAGAGACAAGGATCTGGACAGTAAGAAAATAATACATCTGAAAGTTGGACCTTATTAGCATTCTCATAAAACAAAGCCCCAGTTCTTTTAAAGACTACTTAAGGAGAAATAAAAGTAGTGAAACAAAGTTTCTGCCTGAAGCAAATGACAATAAGTAACTTAAGAAACCAAGTTGCTGCACTGCCACTTTTACTTCATTCTTAAGGAAACAAGTTAGTACTGTGCTCATAGAAGGAACAGCAGAGTTTGGGCTAGAAATACAGATACCACAATCACATGGTGGCTCATGACTCAGCTAACAACCCCACTCAGTTCAACAATGATAACAGTAAAACCATTATAAAGTATGGTAATATGCAAAATTACAATGTGGATGATTAGGAGAAAAGTGGTAATATTTTATCATGCTCATCTATATTCACATCTCTGAAAGAAAGTTAGTAAATTTAGAAAAATAACAGTACTTATGTAATCAGTAAGTATTTCTGTTTCAGGTTTACTGAGGACAAGCTGCTTTTTGAAACCGAACTTCAAAATTTGTTGTACAGATTCTCATTTTATTAAGCCCTAGTTTAAAACACTGCTAGTAATACATATGGGCTTTAATTAAAAGCAGTATAATAAATATAGCTTACTCTTTTCATAGTTTTAAGGGCACATGTTACATTAACTAATAATGTAGTTGTGATCTATTAAACACAAACTAGTTCCTGGATGGTTTAAATGGCCAAGGAACGTTTCTTTTGTGCATTGTACAGACGCTACCAAAACGACGTGCCTTGCCCAGGATAGAGTTGATGTGCAAGTAAGAAGTTACTACTAAGCAGCACTCAAAAGAAATTTTAAAGTGATTAAACATTTGTCACCCTCAGATGTATGACTGTACAATGAGAGAGGATCCTATTATTTCAAAAGATACATTACCTGGAAATGCAGTTCATCCACAGAGCGATGTATAAATTGTAAAAGCAGAAAGTTTAATCAAAAGCATGACTAAAAGAAGTAGATATTGCATTATGTTTCTTGCAGCAATAGTAAAAGAGATGGCAGATACCTTCATCTATGTCCCAGAAAACCAGTTATGCATGATATAATCTATCATATCCAAATACAGCAACATTTTTTAAAGATACCTATTTTATTTTAGTGTGAGATAGTAAAATGGGAAAAAAAAACCCATCCGATTTGCAAAGCAATGCATGGGTATGTATATCCATGACCATGTGGTGTGTTTATATCTCAGAATGAACCAGATTAGATCCTAAGCATCTGTGCAGAACCTCATCTACTTGTTTCTTTAAAATATCATGTCCCCGACCACATAAACAACTCCTAGTACTTCAGCCTCTGAAAATAAACCAGTGAACATGTTTCTCTCTGTCTGAAGAAACAGCCCAAACCCTAGTGGCTCCTGTCTCCATGCAGAGACACAATTACTCTTGCAACAGAAGCCAGCAATGCCGAAGCAGTGTTCAACCAGTAATTCAGCATAGCACATAGTCAAGCCCACACAATAAAAATAAGATCAACAGGTTGTGATCACTGAAAAGGAGTTTCTGAGAATTGCTTTCCCAGTACCAAGGCTGAAATGTCCTTTCCCAATCCAGGCTTCAACTCTAACATTTCCCGTTCTCTCAGTTGGATTTATCAGTTCAAATCTTTATGCTTCTGGGTACAGCTGATGGGCACCACCCTGCACAACAACTGACACCCTGTTCTCTCAGATTATGCTTACAACATACAATATTTCACCAATATTTAATATACATCCTTACTTTTCTCAGGCATAAAGATGAGCAACCTAAACTTCAATCTAAATCTGAGCCCACAAAAACCAGTCTTAATAGGAACTGTCATTGCACTGAGTGCTTTTACGGTTGCCATGAATATTCTCCTGCAATTAATTGTATTTAATTATTTATTTTTATTAAAATGGTTAGGTTTTTGGAAAGGCTTTTACAAACAAGAAGGAAAAGAGTAATGTCTGGTTATTCCTTTGTCCAGACAAACAGCATCCCTCATCTCAATCCCTTGTAACATGTTGCCATCTCTAACAGGCTCAAATGGAAACCCCAGGTCCCTGAGAAGTGCACCACCACTGACAGCCTGCTTCAGTGCAGCACTTGAAGACCTGCACTCGATTTTTCTGTAAGTAATTCTCACTTAGCTTTTCAACTACAAATACCTGTGACACATGTTTACATAGTTTCTGGACCAAAAATACACAATAAAGTGAAATGTGTATAAGTAGAAAGCCATTTTTCAGGCATTTTCCTTCAGGGCATATTTCTTCCACCCTACCATGTTCCACTGCTCTCCAGAGAAAATGGAACAGGAACCACGGGTATTTGAACATTTTTCTGTTACATGGTATTTGCACTGGTTTTGCTCACCTCAGCAGCATTATGTGACAGCCCAGACCAATTAATTTGTCACCGAGAACCAGGTGAGAAACCAGCACTTAAGGGACAAGGGGAAAGGGAGATGTAGTTTTCAAACCTTTAGGTTATTATCTAATGATTGGAGGGTGGAAGAAGGGTAGGGGGGATACTACTGAATCATAGTCCTGCTTTCAGGTAGGCTTTCATAGTTTCAGTTTACTTTCAGTACATTCCCACATCAGAAATAACAAATGGAAACACGTCTTCAGCAAAGTTGACCATATCCACCTGTAATATCCCCATAACTGCAGAACATGATTGCAGAAAGTACTTGGCTGCTCAACACTTGCGAGAGCATGAAGAGGCAGTCAGGGAACTAGCAGTCTCCTGGCATCACCTCAAAACAAGAAGCTAAAACCATGGCTCCCTGCCACTGCCTCTTTAACAAAAAACAGCCACACTAACAGCACGATGGAGGAAAACACTGTTACTGCCTCTCACTACGTTTTCCTCCAACTCCCGTAACTTTCTGCAGGCAAGCTCCTCTCTTGCTTTGCCTGGTTTTTGTGTCTCACTCCTCTTGTCTCCATTTTCTACGTTCCCACTGCTGCAGCCTGCATTCTTCCCTATTTTCCATCTTTTTTTTTTTTTTTCCCCAGTTGGTTTTCAACAGCTTCTATATTTTTAAAGGTATCATTTACCTAATAATGAGGACTGGCCTCAACTCATCTAACAGCATCCAAGAACCTGTACAAATATTCTGCTTTGGCTCTCAACATCAAGCCAGAAAGGCATAGGTTTAAGTTTAACAAAGTTTCAAGCTGAAATCCACTTCAAACATCACAATTTGCTCATCCATACTCTGTGATTGTAGAGATCCAGCTTTCATCCTCTAACCAGATGTCAGTACCTTTCAGCCTTTTCTCAAATTTCCACCACAGCCTTTTTTCTTTACACTCATAGAGTGTCTTACCCATTCTTCCCTCCAGTATTCATTTCCTACCTTCTTTCCTTAGCAAATTATCCTTCAGTTCTTCTCATCTAGATGTCTTCTCTTTTTTGGAAGCTTTCCACATCTTTGAATTTCCCTTTGCCATTCTCCCACCACCTTCCCTTTCTCCCATCTACTGTCTCTTCTCACTTTCGCTCCCCAAAGCCAAGAAGCAACACAGACATCATGTCAGGAGCATCCATGTACCACCATATGGACAGATACCACCAGAGCAGCCTTTGGATGCCACTCCTAAACACAAGGAGCTGCCAGGACAGGAGATCAGCTAATGTCTCTTCTGCTGTTTGAGATGGGGACTTACAGAACCAGATAGACTAGACATCCTATACATTGTATATATTTTAGAGGATAACTGATTAAAAGCTGTTTTTAGTTAAGCATGTAATAGAGTCACTTTTAGTTGAATAGGTGATTTTTACTGTGCATTTTATGTTTGTCTATGTTTTGCCATACCCAACAGTAGTATTGTGGATAGTGTATCAGAGCACAGGATGACAGAGAAAGAGGCACACCATCTCATCAGCTTTTGACTGAGAAACAGTATAATGGACTCTCATTAATTCAATCTGCTAGCAAGACCAACACTGAATTAATAAAATATTATGAACAAGTTCCAGAATAAATAGCATAGAAGGATTCTTATCTGCAAAGTGTACTTTGCTCATTTGTGTTGACAGCTGTAACACAACGACAATTATTTATTATACTTTCTAAATTACAACCTTTTTAAAAATACAAACCTGCATCATAGTATGAACCATTGCACTGCTGCTGAGCAATGCTGGAATCTGCTTTTTAATTGTTTTTTCCTGAATTCTTAAGTGAGAAAATTAACAGAAAAACACAATAACTTAGATTGTTTCTGCACTTCCAATACAACAATAAATAAAATACCAGTCCACATCTGGCTTGGACCAAGATGGCACATTTAGAAGAAGGGTTCTGAGCCAGTGGGAAGCCACCAACCTAATCTAGTTAGAGCTGGTGAAAGGACATTTTTACCTTGTAATCCGGGCTGATATGACCCAACAGAATCAGTAAAACTGGACCATGCATCTTATGAAGAGTAACAGTTATATGCTTGTATGTATTTTGGGAGAAACGGCTAAGGAATGGCACATTGTTCACTAGACCACTTGTTAAGAACTGCTATTGTACTTCAGACAATTATCACCAACACATTTGTAGAAATAAAGAAATTTAAATCATGCTTTAGGCATCTACAAAGACAATGAACATGAGCTTAACAGGGGTTTTACGAAATAGAAGCCAGGACGGACTGTTGGAAGGGACAGACTCACAGCTGAAACACCGTATTTCTTTAAGCAGTGTTAGAAAACAGGCGTATGCAAGTCTTACCATATTCAAATGACAATGAAAACTACACTTTCTAATCATATTTCTGCAGCACACTCTAGCCCAAACCACAACCAAATCGAAGTCATTTTTATGGTGCATGTATGCAAAAATGAACAGTCTAGCACAGCTATCCAGTACTACATCAAGTTACACAAAACTGTTGTGACTGTCTTCAGTCTTAGAACACAGATGCTGAGAGGAAGCCTTTCCAAAAGCTATATTCCACCTCGGATGGAAGGACTGAGCTAAGGCACTTCTAGCAAAGTTGCAACAGGCCCTGATTAGTGTAAGGATGTCTTCTTCTGCTTAAAAGCAAAAATATAGGAAAAGAAGTTTCCTCTTCCCTGGAAACGTTGACACATTAAAAAAGAACCAGAGCAAGCAAATAAAGCCCTTCACCACCCCTAAGCTGCCAGAGCACTGGAAGGTGCCCTACAGCAGTGGGCAAATGGGCTGGAACTGGAAAAGGTTACTGGCTGCATCTATTTCCTCAAAGCAGGATCAGCTGATAATATCATTCTGATAATTGTCTAGCCTATCTTTAAAGGCCCTTAAGGAGGAAATGTCCTCTGGGAATGTAACAGAGTACATGTACTCCATCACTCCGCCTGCTCACAGAAATGCAGAGCAAAATCTCCCATTTACAAATGAACTGGTGACAACTGGAGTGTAGTTTTCCAAATGTATTCTGCTTTACGCTGTGTCCCCAAATCCAAGTTTCCCTGCTACATTTATTACATTATATGAAAAGTCATACTAGAAGTTCAGAGAAAAAACATCTACCAAATCAAATTTTCTTCTGAGGCACAGCAACAGACTTGGTTTAATGTGTTTTATTCTTGATCAAACTGTTTTCTTCCAGGAGCCTTCAAACAGTGTAACTGTTTTCCTCCAGTATTTTTCTTGAAGGAAGTCAAACCAACCAGTCTACTGCTCCTTCAGCTTGCACTCTCCCTTAAAGGGAGAAAAACCTAACAACCTAATGTAAGAAAACAAAGGAGGGAACATAGAGGGAGAGACATCAGCATGTTCTTCGTTCACTTTCCTTGGCCCTTATCAACCTTCTTTGGTCTCCTTACAGGACTTAGTGAAATGAGAAATTCCAAAAAGCTGTGTTACCCCTCAAAACAAACCCTTCCCTCACATGAGCTGCCACCACACCTGCACCACCATCATGAGAACCTGTCTCAAACTGCCACCCATTACATACAATTTGGTATTTGTAGTTACCTACCTGCTAAGTATTGTCAGTATCCTCTGTGAGTATGGCTAACAGTGAGCTGGAAAACATTTCTTATGTGATGCTCTCTGTAGATGTGCCAGACGGCTTTGCGTCACCTCTGTAAATGACATCCCTTTGCTTGCTTTTATGATCTATGCTATCATCTACTCCTGTATCTTCCTTTGTCATACGTCCTGAAATGATCCATACTGAAGCATTTCATATGCAACACATCTTTTGTCACATCCATTTTATTTCCTCTAGTTCTGCGTACAAAAGGAGCACTTGTACCTTTTCTCAAAGGTTTTTAATCTTATGCATTTTAAGAAGCTTTAAAAGAAAACCACAAGACTGCCAGAAGCAGTAATGTCTTCTTCCAGAGTATTCTGTCATACTTAACACCCACTGAAGTATTTGCAGGTTTTGCAAGAAGAAGGCCTAAACATCATTGTACTAATGTAAGGCATTTGTCATTGTGAAGGTCAGCAATTCTTTCTACATTACTGAAAAATACTGCAGACAGTATGTAATCATAAGCTGTGTTACACGTCATTTTCTAATAATCATAATAACCTATTGTCTGCTACAAGATGAGCAAGAAAAGCCAATATCCTGGTTTCTTAAAGATACATTAAACATAAGGTTTTTAGCCTGCATATACAATTGCTCATCTTTGTGCTCTGAAGTCCACTGGAAGACTGTACAATTTGCAGTACTTTTACTGCTTAAGGTTTGGAGAAGAAGGATGGATTGCTGTTGAGCATATTCCCAAAAACACCCAGAACCAGCACTTTTCCTTGTTTTCACAATGAAAATACACGAGTTGTAGTATTTCCATTTGTATACTGACAAAAGTATTAAATTTTGAGCTTTAAATTCCTGCTTTGGGGCCTTTCTCTGAGCTCAGTGCAACAAGAACTTAGATTAATTTTGCCCAGTCTTTTCTTCTTTAATTTTCAATAATCCCTGCTCCAGCTTTGGGCCATTCAAAACAGCAGCGTTTCTGAACAAAGGCAGACATTTTTTTCATTTCTAAGAGTTAGAAATTAATTCAAAGATATTTAACAGATTAGAGAATATGGACTAGGTACAATTTAATGAGTAATAGCTTGTGAGAAGAAACCCTTTTGTTTCTGAAAAACATGCAACAGTAAGTAGTGCTTCATTTCCACTGTTGAGGACTACAAAAAGAGCTTCAGTACAAAAAACATTGGGGTTTAGAATCCACACATATTCAGGAAGTATCTACAATAAAAAGTATTTTAGAATTATCTAAAATAACGAAAGATACAACTACATTTAAGTATTTTCCACAGAAGTCAGTAGACAGGCACAAATTGTTATGCCTTCAGAATTTGTTCCCAGAATTTGTTATATTCAATTATCATGATTGCCAGATGTTTCTTCTTTCCAGATTTTGGGATCAAAGACCTCCCTGTGCATTGTCATGCATTAAGAGAACGTTCTTTCTGAAGTGTCTCCCCCTCTGCCTGGCTTTCACTCTGAAGTCCACCATTATAATTGTCTAGCTCCTGAGATTTGAACTTGTAAGAAAAATACCACTATACCCAGAGAAACCTTTGAATCCCCAGAAGGGCATTCTCCTCAGCCAGTGTTGGACATTGGAGCCAACTGCAATGAAAAAAAGAATGTAAAATTGAAGTAGTTTTCTTTAATGTTAAATTTTATTCTAGTACCTTCAGAAAAAAGAAAGCACCATCTCCAGACAAATATATCAGCAAGAAATATAATTAGAGATTCTAATTTCACTGTTAGGCACATATAAATAGAATATAAAAGAACTGGATAAAAAAGGGTTTGATTAAAAAAAAAAGCAAATTTGATAATGCCTTTTCTCCCTCCTTTTCAGAACAATTTCAGCCTGTTTTCTAAATAAAATGTCAAGTCACCACATTGCAAAACAGAGCAGTATTAATTAGGAAGGCTGGCAATGTTCACATATAAGATAATGAATAATCCATCCTAAGACAAGACAGAAACAGCAATTACCTGAATCAGAAACTGAAGTCTCCTTAGACTCAAGAAGCTACAACCAAATACATGAAGCATTTGACTTTCCCCTGCCACTCTGAGAAGTTGCAAAGAGATTATAGTAATGTTTTAAGTGGTATCAGAAACAGGAAAAAAAAATTAAATAGGGAATGAAGTGACACCATCATATGCAATTTCCAACACTTTCAAACTACGAAAAGTCAGTCTCGCCATTAGTTCAGGTAAAATGATATATCTTCTACTATTCATTTTCATTCAGTCCATACATATTCAGTTTACTACGGTGCTTTAAAACAGTGCTAATACACATTAAAGACATAGTAATCTACTGTGTCCACCTGCAGTTACAATTGAGCAGTAACTCAGGCTAAGGATATTCAAGAAAGAGTTAGGTTTAGACTAAGAATTTTTATTTACTGAAATAAGAGCACCATACCTTCTTTCTGGAACTGCATTTGAAGATACTGAATTCTGTCGTACACAGGACTTTGCAGACCGGACCAACACTTTCCCAAGCTAATTTATTTTCTGCATAGCCTGCAGTCACTTGCAAAATCCTGTGTAAATCTGCACGCAGCCTGCAAGGATATTGTTTTCCATTGTTAAGAATATACAGTTTCCATGATGGATCCAGAGAGGGCAAGATTTGTGGTAGTTTTTAATTGTAACATTTACAATTAAAGTAATGTTCACTGATGGGCTCACAACAAGAAAACAAGTAATCATCATTAAATCCTTTTGAGTTTTGAAGAGGGACTACAGTTAGTGTTCTAGTTTCTAAACTAAATAATGCTTCATGCGATTTAATAGTATTAAAGAATAGGTTCATCCCATATTGCCAGGTAGGCAGTCTATTCAAGGAACTTATTGCTTCAAAGCTGTATTTTTATACAGATTTCAAATCAACAGTATACTAGACCCTTCACACTTCTCTCTCCTGAAAGAAATAATAAGCTGCAAAAAGACGCAGTGTTCTGCACTGCTCTGCAGTAGCAATATAATAAAGAAATGCCAAAGATTAAAACTCACCTGGATCATGATAAGAAACATACATGTTATTAAAGGATCTTGTTATTAACAAAGGCACAAATATCAGGCATCAAACAATGGTGAATACCACTTATGTGAAATACATCATAAAGTCATCCCCAAATGATAAAAATGTAGAGGAAAAAGAGGACTTTGCAACTCAGCTATTTCATGGATTTATTTTTTTTTGTATCAGCTGATCTTAAGGTCCTTTCCAACCCTAACTATTCTATGATTCTATGATTCTATGATCTGCCAACCAAAACCAGCACACTGCATGTCAGGGCATGGTGGAGAAGATATAGAAAAGCTATTCAAGCTTCCACAAATTAAGAACATAGCAGTAAGATCAGAACTATCAAAAACATGGCCAAGTAGTGGAAAAGCACACTATTTACATGCCAAGATTCTCCAACCTTTCTCCAAAATCCAAAATCCTTATAAACATGTATATGCACTCTTATTTATAGTCAGACTATCGAAACACATTTTCTGTGTTACAGTAGATTGACTTTGTGCGTTGCACAACAGCCATTTGAACTAGCCATTGTTCAGACAGCTCCCAGTCAAGCAGCAGCCTGGCACTCTACGCTCCATGTCAGTCAGCATCTTCTACACATTTGTCAGACACTGTTTTGAGAACTTGCACAGTCTGAAGGTCAACCTCCTTCCTACTAAAGCCAGTACATACAGCCAGCACAGCAATGCCAGGCATGAAAAGTTCCCATCTGGTACACCAACCATCCTATTATCCAGTCTCCTGAGAAATCTTAAGGCAGAAATGATAACGCTTTGCAGGTGGACATTATTAGTAATTTCATCTTTTTGAGGTACATGTTAATACAAATAAAAGCTACACTAAGCTATACACTTTGTTGAATAAGTGTTCCATACAAAATCTAAAAAACTTGGGAAAACAATTAATTTCTAACATGCACTACTTCTCATGCCTGAGCACAGAAAACTGTGTTAGAACACTTATTTCTTTAACTAAATTCAAAGGCCCAGTGGCATGCTCTTGCGACTTTGAATATTGTTGCAGAAAAGCATGTCACAAGGAGCTGGGTCTGCCGTTGTCATGCTGCAGAGCACAGGATGAAGCTGTGGGGAGAAACAACAAAGGAGAATACCTACCGGATGGCAACCATAGTCTCAGGACACAGCCAGCTATCCCCTCTAGCATATTTTACATACCGACACCTACAGTCACTTAAAAACATTGCCAATACCTGTCTACCTACCCTTACCTATAAAATGAGTTGAAGTCACATTTTTATTATTGTATGTATTTCTATCAAATCCGAAGTTAATTATTTTTTGTGATGTGGCACTGTTTGTTTTTTTTTATTTTACCAGATAGTTTGACACAATTAAGGTAATGTACCTGATACAAAAATCTTTTTCAAGCAGAAAAAGAAATAATTAAAGAGCAAAATCCTAAATTAAGGATTAATATAGTAAAATAATCAACCCGGAAAGAAAGAAGTGCTGAGAAGTTACAATGCAGCTTGAGAATCACATTAACAATCAACATCAAATCCATAATACAACCAAAGCTTATAAAAAGATGTACGCCTTTTCTGGGTAGACCATATCTTTCTTACAAGGTGCATTAGATATAAATCATAGAGGTGAAGCATATCTCTTTTTTTAGCAAGAAGTCTTTTAAAACAATCTGTACCTGAAAATTCCAAAATTCCTGTGAAGAACCTTCGGAAGCCTTTCAGCACCATTTAAGAACAAAAAATAGGTCTGTCCTAT
>NW_009929644.1:55660-68322 GCF_000696875.1 Nestor notabilis | reverse complement strand
CAGGAATGCAGAGATAGTATTTGAATGTGCAATTTGGCATTACAGGAAAAAGTATTTCAGATAATACTATCCATTACAGATGAAGCTACAAAGCTTTTGACATGAGAAAAATCCTTTTCAGGAGTTCTGAAGATTTAATTCATCCCTCCATGTTGAGAGTGGTAATGGAATAAACAGACTTGTTAGATTTTATGTAACTAAAGAAATATGCAGAGTATAGGGTAATTCAGTTTCTCAGTCAGTCTAGCCTATTATCACTCCATTTACTTTATTCAGACTGTGATAACTTACACAAATTAGGGATCTGGGCTAGGACTTCTTGCCTTTAAAGCATCTGATCTGAAGCAGAAGTGTTTCTGAATGGCTTTAAGACAAAACAAAATTACTTTTTTTTGAGCAGAAGAAATGTTTGACAAAAATAATTTTAAAAAAGTCTATGAAAAAAGCATATACGTTCCATTTTTTTCCCCTGTGAGGAAGTATGGTAAAAAACAGTGATTTATCAGTTTCTGCAGTTTCTGCAGTGCAAAGAGTTATACGAAAAGCGTTCACAGTTCCCTTATGACACTCACTCTCACACAGCAGCAGGTGAGGCTGAAGAAGTATACTCAGGTACAGCACCAAAGCCACATGTACACTGCTAAGAAGCACTAATGATCTGTGAATGCACTCTTAAGTATTGGCATGCAAATAAGGCATCCTGAGCAATCCTCTTGCTTCCAAATTTGGCACATTCATTACAGCCTGGAAATTAAAAAAAAAAATCTTTAGAAAGTAGGCCAGGTTTTCACTCAGCTAAACTTGGCCACAAACATATATACAATCTGTCAGGGATCAGCAGCAGCATCACAAAGAAACAGTTTCTTTTGTGTCAAGCTGGGTCGTCATGAAGCCTGCAAAAAGAACAAGGTATTGGGCTTTAAAAATAGCCAAAACAGGAAGCTGCACAACAATCAAAGCTACTTGAGTGTAATTACTGCAACAGACTGATGCCAAATTTGAAAGCATAGATGAGAGAAGGAAAATCTTTTTCTTCAGCCTACACTATAACAGACAGCTGGAGTAATATAAATGGAAGTATAGGAATGTGTGCGATACAGAAGTGATACAGGCTATAAACTATTATCTGCAAAACTACATCATGCTCTGTTTTATATGAAAGATTTCTACAAGAAATTGGAGATCCATTGTTTTCTTATTTCATCCTTTCACATAGGTATCACACTGGCCAACTCACTTAACCTCTCAAATCTGAGTGCTCCAGGTGGAAAACAGAATTTGCTCTCATCCCCAGGAACATTTTGCACTGGACTACATTTATAATACTCTCTAAACATTTCAGTTTTACAATTGAAACTCCTTATAATAGTGTATTTGTTCTACCATAAGTATACGTTGAAATCAATTCAGATGCAGAGTGACACAAAAGCTTCATGAGGGCATATGACAGGCTGGATTATCTGACATCCTAAGATATTTGCAGATGGTGGGGAGGGAGAGAAGAATCACTGTCCTAGATGCCACAGGAAACTTTCCATCCCAGTCTAGGTGTTGTGGTTTACCTGCTAGCACCCTGTCACACAGCATTGGTAAACTCATCATCTCAACAGTATCTCTGACACCAAATGGGCCAAAACTTCTCAAGCAATATTTCCAGTTATTCAAAGGGAAGACAGAGGAAAACATTTTGCTGCTATCAGTGTTTATGCCATTTCCCTGACATCATCTAATCTTCTGAATTTTAGAACATTGCAAGTAGCATCATTTCTTTTTCCTGCCTCTGTCTTCGAAAGAGCCATCAGATAAGGACTCATGAGTCAACTCAAGACATATATAATCCATTTCTCCAGCACTGTTTGATGATGGCCCTTATGTTTCAAACCTGCATTAGCAGGAAAATGTTTATTCCCACCCTCAATTCAACTGATCTTTCAGATAACTAGGTTTCTCTAGAACATAAGCTTCATCATGTCTTTTCTTCACTGCCAGTCACCCATTGGAATTCAAAGCTCTCATACGTCTGAAGAGGTCCCTTAGGAAGATCAAAAGCCAAGCCTCTCTGTAGCACAGATTAATTCAGAACTAAAACCTCATTTCAACTCTGAAGACATATTTGATTTACAAAACATTTTTGTTCTCCAGCTGAGGATAGCAGAGACACGAACTGGCTTCAGACCACCTAGTCTTTACTGCTTACTCAAAACAGTGTTCCTTGTCCAACGTTTATTTAAGGTGAGTAAAGTTAGCTGGTTAAAAAATAATAATAAAAAAAAAAAAAAATCAAAGCACACCAAAAATACCTGTTGGTAATTTAGAGGCAAAGTGTTTGCAATTGAAAATCTATCCCACAACAGAATTGCTTATCTGTTCTTTCTAAATTGCATCTAATACTAAAAGAGTGGTACCAAAGCAGCAAATTCAGCTTTTAAAAATATTCTGTTCACTCAGGAGGGTGGCATCTGTCCCCTCTGCAATCCTCACCAGCTCAGTGACACACTGTTACGGCAAAACTGATAAGCAAGCATATCAGTAGAATCCACACAAAATCAGTCGCAAAAAAAACCAAACCAAACCAAACAAAACAAAACAAAAACAAAAACACAAAAAAAAAAAAGCCAACACAAAAAGCAAACCTTTTCCATCAACTTTTCTCCCTAGAAAAAAACCAATGAAGTACATCAGGAAACAGACAAAAGTCTGTTTTATGCCTCAAATGCCACAAAACCACTTAGTATAACAAATACATAATACATAATACATAATAAAACTAATGACAATGTGTCTATTCACAAGCTTATAATTAAGCTTATTCTTAAGTGTTTCTTCAAGTCAGTTCCTTGATGATTATGCAATTAAAATTCCAGGAAAAATGTGTACCATCATAATATATTATGTTGTTTGTTGTTAGAAAAATATAAAGTTAAAGAATCGTTTCTACTAGGGAGAGAGCTCCCAGACTGTTCTGGTTATATTCCAGCCCATTTTATTTAATCTGAAGTTGAAAAAAATAGTCTTACTAGAAAAAATGCTTTGGTTTCTGCCAAGTCTGTTCAGCAGTTTAATATTTCAGGTTTCCCTGATGTGCGTGCACTTTCTTAAGGTGACACCTTAAGAAAGTCTTTTAGCAGACATAATTTTTAAGCAATTAGCAATGTTTATCTTGTTCTTTAATAAATCAAATCAGGTGAGTGCAGGTTAAAGGGCAGAAACACGCACACAAAATTTAACACAAAACACAGATGTTCATTCCATAAAAATGTAAAAACCAGCACACATACACCCCATATTGTAGTTGATCAGAACCTCCAGAAAGTAAGAGGCCATATTAATTCATTTATTTAGTATTACTAACACTAACTTAAATTTTCATCATTTAAAGGATTCTTCTTCCTCATCTACCATATGACAAAAAACAGCATTTATTACCTTAAACACATACTCTAACATAGTCCGTTCAAAACCTGCATAGTTTCAATCCATTCTGCTCATGCAAACAACTGTTCCTAAAGATAAAATCCAAATCAATTTTATCTGAACTGCTTCAGCTGGTGAGATCAATTCAGTTCACATCACCTGGAGCCTTCTGTCCTGCAGCTTGTGCAGATGCATGAACTCAGCTGTACAAGAAAGCAAAAAGATATTTCAGCTATGCAATATTTAGTAGCTCGACAGAATTTAGGGTTTTCAATTTGCCATATTCTGCTTCACCTGCTCTGTATGTCAGTAAAGAGGATGCTTCGGACCATTGTGATTTGCCCTCAAAATCTTCCCATTTTGAAAGATAGCCAATTCATAAACAACTTCAAGATACCAAACACCCGTAAGTTCCCTGATGATTTATGGTGGTTGAAAAAATATATATTCTCTCTCTCCTCCAAAAACATTATGCCCTGCATTTCCACAAGACAAAAAATAAATCTGACAGAAACAATTACAGACAAACTGGCTGCATATAAAAGGACAGGATGGCTATATCCAAAGTGCTGCAAAAGCAGAATATAAATGAATCAAGATAGGAGCATTATCTTCCTCCAATTTTGTACTATTATAGTCATTTTAAGTGTTGCTTATTGAAATTTGGAGGCAGATGCATACTAAGCATCAAGTCAACGCTCTCCATTTAATTCTCTATTCTTAGGTTCATCGTTTTTCTTCTTTCCTTTTTCTTAAGTGAGGTTGAACTTTTACAATTACACCTTTTTTTTTTGCAAGATATTTGCACTACTACTGCTCCAGTGTTTAGGCATAGCCCTGCATGTGCCCATGGAAACACACAGTGAAAAGCAAAACAAAACTGCATTTCAAATAAAGTTACTTGTCACAAGTAAACTACAACATGCAACTTACAGTAAACGTTAGTGTCCTGCCTTTGTACTGGAGTGAAATCATCATTAACAGATGACAGTAGTCAGTGCATTGGAGACCAAAAGCATGAAAGCAAAATCAAAAAACATGCAAAGTGTTCGACACTGTCCCGCACGACAACCTTCTCTCTAAATTGAAGATACATCAATTTGATGGATGGACCACTCAGTGGATAAAGAATTGGCTGGATGGCCACATGCAGAGAGTTGCGGTCAATGGCTCAGTGTCCAGCTGGAGATCGGTAATGAGCGGTGTACCTCAGGGGTTGGTGTTGGGACCGATCTTGATCAACATCTTTGTCAGTGACATGGGCAGAGGGATTGAGGCGCCCTCAGCAAGTTTGCTAATGACAGTAAGCTGTGTGGCTCAGTTGACACGCTGGAGGGAAGGGATGCCATCCAGAGGGACCTGGACACGCTTGTGAGGTGGGACAATGCCAACCTCATGAAGTTTAACCAAGACAAGTGCAAGGTCCTGCACCTGGGTTGGGGCAATCCCAGGCACAGCTACAGGCTGGGTAGAGAAGAGATTTAGAGCAGCCCTGTGGAGGACTTGGGGGTGGTGGTTGATTGGAAACTGAACATGAGCCAGCTTCAGTGTGCGCTTGCAGCCCAGAAAGCCAACTGTATCCTGGGCTGCATCAAAAGAAGCGTGACCAGCAGGTTGAGGGAGGTGACTTTCCCGCTCTACTCTGCTTTGGTGAGACCTCACCTGCAGTATTGTGTCCAGCTCTGAGGCTCCCAACATACGAAGAACATGGACCTGTTGGAGTGAGTCCACAGGCAGCCTCATGGCAGGACAGAGGTTGTGGAGGTGGATAGCTTGCGTGCAGGAGTGGAGCAGGTGTGGAAAAGTAGGTGGCACAAGACATGGCACAACACGATGGAGGACTAAGAAAAGACCCTGATTTGGAAAAACAGGAAATTGGAGTAAGGTGGAAGTAATGGAAATAAAGTACTGATGTATTAATGTACTAGTTGGAAATTATTTAAAAGAGCAGGTAAGAGAGGAGGTGGAGGACGTGACAAATGCAGCTTTTCTGATAGAAAGAGCAAGGTGGAAGGAGCAGGGCTACCTGGACAGTGAGGCTGGGATGTGAGGGGCCTGACAATGGGGAACTACTGTCTGCATGCTGGTGAGAGTGTGAGTGGATATGCAGCTTGCTCCTACAGAAGTGAAATCGGGGCAGTACCAGAGTCTACATACACACTTCCTGAATTCTTTGACAGATTCTCTCACAAAATTGTTCATACTTAATCTCACAGAGGCATTTGGTCAGATTGGAGCAGGTGATTAGTCCTCTTGTTGGCAGGTCTATAAAAATACATACACTCTGCTTTGATTTTTACTTTTGTATTGTTCTCTCAGATTACCTGAAACGACTCTGAGCCCTCTTCTAACATGCAGTGATTGAGACTTATTAAATGGTTTCAGGAAGGGAGACTAGAAAAAATAGGTCTGTAACAGGCATTAGCAGTTTAGTATCTCTATTCATCTGCCTTCTCCCTTTAGGAGAAAAATATACAAGCATTCCTCGAACAACAAATGCTTAGAGAGAAATGTTTCTGGAATAGATATTTTCTGAGCAGAATAAGGAGCAACGAGCAAAGGAAAGTTTAGAAGACTTACAATACAGACATTTATATCCTTGATCTTCATGAATGAAGGGGGAGTTTCTTGGCAATTTCTAACATTATTTTATAACTAATTAAAACTATATTCTTAGCTCATAAGGAAAACGGTTAGTGAAAATCTCGAACGGTTAAAGTGCTCTGTCCTCATGTCAGAAGGCATAGCATTTTGAAAGACCCACTTGTGAGCAATTTTATGAGAAAAATACCATACTTTCCTCAGCCATGGTTTCTGGAAATGAGTTATTCTAGATCAAGCTCTCTGGAAAACTTCAATTGAGGGAAAGACTGGATTTAATAGTAAATGCTAGTCTCAGCTGTGTGATATTACCAAAGCTAAGCAATTGGAGAGGGCTGCTATGATAAGCACCGAGTATCCCTGGCAGATGCAGAGGCTGTGGGAGTTCAATAAACAGTTGCTTAGTAGAGAGAGCAGACAAAGTGAAGTCAGTGTCAGCGAGGTCTTTCTTGTGCTTCACGTTTTGGTGGTGTGTGAAATATTCCCCATTTAGTTCAATGGAAGCAGGAGCTACTTGCAGGTAGGTAGTCTCCTCCTCCTGTTGCGAGTATACTACTGTTCTACGTCCTGGAAGGATTGTTCTTTCAACACTTACTCTGCTGCTCAGCTGACTTTTCTTACAGGTGATAAAAAGAATAATGAAAAGGCCAGGCAGTGTAACTTGCTTATGAATTATAATAGATAACTAACCTTCAACTAATCACTTATCAGGTCTTTGGGAAATGAGGGTAAAACAGACTTGATAACTTTTTTTTTTCCCCTTTTTCCCCCCCCAATGGGGGGGGGGGGGGGGGGGGGGGAAATAAAAATGTTGTTGAAACTTCCAAAGTGTCAGTGTACAGCTCCCATTGGGAATGATGGTCATTTATTGGACAACCTGTCAAAACAGTTTTTAAAAAAATCTCAATAATAAATTTCTAAGATGCATATTTACTAACATAAATTAGTTGTTTAGAATAATATATTTTTTAAATTTTATTTTATTTCTTTTTATTTTGTAATGTCTGGAGCACTCTTTTATGGCCAGCTATGATCCATTCCAGCTTTTATATGATCTCTTTTCTCTTTCTTATCTTACTTAAGCCAGCGTGGGAGCTCTATGTTTGTGAATGAATGCTTTAGATGACTGACATTGTTTGCCAGGGGTTTGTTGCCATTTAGTGATGAAAGCATACCATTTCATTTTCTTTTGAGTCAGAAGATGTTTTGACTAACATTCCCACTCTGTGTCTTATTTTTCTTTATCTATTTAGTATACAGAAGTATACAAAACGTGTAAAACTGAAAATCCATCCCTAAAATCATTAGGAATTAGTTGAGATGCTCACAATCATAGAATCATAGAATCATTTGTGTTCACAGAATCATAGAATGGTTTGGGTTGGAAAGGACCTTAAGATCATCTAGTTCCAACTTTTTTTTGTGGCTAGAGCCCCCTGACACTAGATCATGTTGCCCTGGCTCTGTTCAACCTGGCCTTGAACACTTCCAGGGATGAAGCATTTACAACTTCCTTGGGCAACCCATTCCAGTGCCTCGCCACCCTCACAGGAAGGAACTCTTCCTTATATCTAACCTGAACTTTCCCTGTTTTAAGTTTAAAGCCATTATGCTTTGTCCTGCCGCTACAGTCTTTGATGAAGAGTCCCTCTCTGACATCCTTATAGGCCCCCTTCAGATACTGGAATGCTGCTATGAGGTCTCCACGCAGCCTTCTCTTCTCCAGGCTGAACAGCCCCAACTTTCTCAGTCTGTCTTCATAAGGGAGGTGCTCCAGTCCTCTTATCATCCTCGTGGCCCTCCTCTGGACTTGCTCCAACAGCTCCATGTCCTTTTTCTGTTGAGGACACCAGAACTGGACACAATACTCCAAGTCAGGTCTCACAAGAGCAGAGTAGAGGGGCAGGATCACCTCCTTTGACCTGCTGGTCATGCTTCTTTTGATGCAGCTCAGGATATGGTTGGCTTTGCGGGCTTCAAGCACACACTGCCAGCTCATGTTCAGTTTCCCATCAACCAACATGGGTCATGTTGAGCTTCTTGTCAATCAACATCCCCAAGCCCTCCTCAGGGCTACTCTCAATCCATTCTCTGCCCAGCCTATGTTTGTGCCCCAACCCAGGTGCAGGACCTTGCATTTGGCCTTGCTGAACTTCATGAGGTTTCAATGGCTCACCTCTCCTGTCTGTCCAAGTCCCTCTGGATGGCAACCCTTCCCACCAGTGTGTCAACCACACCACACAGCTTGGTGTTGTCAGCAAACTTGTTGAGGGTGCAGTCAATCCCACTGTCCATGTACAAAGATGTTAAACAGTGCCAGTCCCAACACTGACCCCTGAGGGACACCACTTATCACTGGTCTCCATGTGGACATTACACAACTATATGAGTACAACCATCCAGCCAATTCCATATCAACAGAGTGGTCCATCCATCAAATCCATGCCTCTCCAGTTTAGAGAGAAGAAAGTCATGCAAGACAGCGTCAAATGCCTTGCACAAGTCCAGGCAGACGACATCAGTTGCTCTTCCCTTATCCAGTGTAACCTTGTTGGGAGAATGCCACCAAATTTGTCAGGTATGATCTGTCCTCAGTGAAGCCTTAGTTGGCTGTCACCAAACACCCCCTTAGCACAGTTTCCAGGAGGATCTGTTCCATGACCTTGCTGGGCACTGAGGTGAGAATGACCAGTCTGTAGTTCCCTGGGTCTTCCTTTTTTCCCTTTATAAAAATGGGGCTTATGTTTCCCATTTTCCAGTCAATGGGAATTTCACCAGACTGATTGCCACAACTTTTCAAATATGATGGATAGTGGCTTAGCGTCTTCATCTGCCAGTTCCATCAGGACCCAAAGATGCAACTTATCAGATCCCATGGACTTGTTCACCTACTTAGATCATTATTTAAATACAATAAAGTGAATTATAACTCAATATATTACCTGCAGTATCAATCACACCATTCAGTTCTTAAGAAAAGACTTTAAATTCAGCTGCAACAGTCACCAACATCATTCCCTCACAGTCATGTTTGCCCCTGCTTAAAAGGTTCTTTAAAAAGCAAGACTGAATAATATATTTGTACAAGAATCATGAATAAATCTAACCAGACCTATCATAACTTCAAGGTATGCCAAGATGGCTGCAGCTTACCTGCCATTCCTCTGGTTATGTTGCTATCAGAGTACCTGTATTTTTAGGACTTCATGCACAAGGTTGCTTTCTACTGATTTTTGGTCTTGCTGGACTCCCACTGCTTGGCTAAAAATTTGGGTTTTGCTAAATACATCATAACTGTAGCAACTAAGACCTTAATACTGATACGTCTAACAATACATGAAAGCATTTAATTATCTCTTGTCAAATTGCCTCTTTGCCATTTGCTATGGAAGTGCTCTCCCATAGAGTTAGACAACATGGCTGAGCAGAGAACCTGTGGGCTGTTTTCCCTCTTGCCCAACAGCTTGCAATGTGACCTTCAGCAAACCAGCTCCTGTTTGAGTCGTGGTTGGAAAAGAGGTAACATGCTTGCTGCGCCTTCATGTGCTACATATGCCAAGTTATGATGATGCACACTGCTCAGAGGTGACATGCTCAATATAAAACTCACACTTACCTCAACAAGATAGAACTCTACCCTCTGAGGATTCTGAAAGTATTTATTCATTACTGAAACTCTAAAAAACCCCACAAACCACACATTCAATACCTGCTGATGAAGAGACTGAAAATGAACTTTTAATATGGAAAAATGACATAGGAAGGGCAACTGAATTCAGCCATTAGGTATATTCAGTACATTCTTCCTGATCATCATTAATGAAAAATGAAATTAAGCCAAAAAGTCAGGAGATTAAAATTAAAACATTAACCAAAGATGATTCAATAGACATTTTCTATTCTACTCACTTTCTTGTAACTAGATAACAAATGATACTATTCACATTAAGAAAATATTATTTTTCTACATGCCTATGAGATGGAATTCCTTGTCTTCACAAAACACATCCATAAAGAAGATACTTTTGCACTTTGGGTGACTGATCCACAAGGAGGTAAGAGGCAGCAGATGCCCTCAAAACATGAAGAAATGCCCCACTGAGAAAGGCAGACCGCAACTTCAGTTAGAGAGAAGACAATGTGCTAACCAAAGCATCACCTCAAAGGCCTTCAGTTTCTAAAGCTTAATCCAGCCTTGGGACCTTATTTCTTTCTTGCAGCTAAGACCCAAGAAGCAGCAAAGTCAGTCCACCTCTCAGTGGCTACCTTTCTGGATTCTGTGTCTGCCTCACAGAAATATCAAAACACTCCTGAATGGGAAAAAAAACCCAAAACCAAACCAACAACAAACAACCCAGCCCTCCAACTGTGCCACTCTGAAATCCATTTCACGCCCTTTGAAATGCATTTCATACTGTAAGCCAAACAGGAAGGTAAAAAGCAAATGCTACAAGGAAAAGCCTACCCAACCGTCAACTCTGTTATGCTCACCAAGAAGAGAAAATACCAATAAAAGCATTCACAGGATTCATGAAGGAATTATTTTATGACATAAAAGCCTATACTGAGGGGCTGCATAATGTTGAATTGGGATTTGGTGGAGTTTAGTTCTAATTTTCTAAAGAAGATTCATGTTTGGAAAGTGACGTCAATGCCCACAGCCTAATTATGAAGGCTCAGCCATTCCAAAGAGGTAGGGCACTGCCAAACTATCATTGTCTTTTCCCCAGTAATTAACAAGTCCGAAATTAGTTACCTGCACTGCTTACAAAGTAAGAGTATCTCGTGTTTATTGTAAACAACAAAACCTTCACTAAACAGAGCAATTTAATCATTATTCTTCTTCAAAGTTACAACACCCTTGAGTATTGAAAGCAGGAGGACATAAGGACAGCAACTTGTATTGTAATACCCCTAAGGCCATTTTTAAATAGGAAAAAAAAAGTTTAACTCATCAAGTAGAGCATTAAAAAAAAAAAGTAAGACAAAAGGTTTTAAAAGGGATTTGTAGAATTCAGCTGGGTAAAAAAAAAAAAAAAGAGGTAAGAGGTTTTCTTCATCCTTTAAAAACTACCAATTTTGCTAAACTTAAAATAATCATGTGCTCAGTCAAGCATGACATCTATAAACAGACTCCTCATCAACATGCTCTTCTTTACGTAAAATCACTTAAGTTCAAAAGTGTTCAAGAGGCTAAAAGCAAAACCCACTGGTAGTGAGGCTAAAAACATGGGGGGAAAGGGAGTGGTTTTTACAAAACCCAACACTTACATGCCAATTCACTAATAAGTGATGGAGCTACAATAACAACACAGAAAATACAAATCTAAAAGTAGTACTTTTCTACATTTAGGTGCCCCTCTTATTTTATACCTTGAAAACACAGTATTAATATATTAAAATTAGTAGCCAAAGCAACTAGCACCAGACTTTTTAAAAAGCTATCCAAGAAGAATATAGTTCATACAGTGTAGATATAGAGAAAAAAAAAAGTCAGCCCAATTCCAAACAATTCTTTTTACCAGATTAATAATTTGATTCTGCAGTGGTGACTACAAACTTGTCACCTTTGATTGACTATATGTCTAGCAACATCCTCTGATCTCCAGTGTTTTCATTAAATCATTAAAAAGGAAAAAGACTACATAGCCATCTGATGATGCAAAACCAGGTAATAAATAAGACAAAAAAAAAAAAAAAATCAGTGGTACGGATCACTGAAGAAAGTTATTTGACTTCAATAAACAATAAGGCTCACATAAAGAGCCACAGATTTACAAAAAAATAAAATAAGTAAGAAATCTGCACTTCAAGGTTGATGAACATTAGTCTGAAAAACCTCTAAACAAGATTTAGAGATCATAAGAGCTAACCAACTAAGCAAACTTCTTACGAAAATCTTCAGGGAACTAAATAAAATTAATCGTGAATCTATCCACTGGCACAATAAAGTAACCGTATGACCTCTGCTGTTGTGGCAGCTCTCCTAGGTATCAGAAAGACCGTATTGGAGAATAATATCCAATTTGGGTGCCCACATACTGAAGAGGGTTCAGAAAAGAGCCATGACAATGACTGAAGGGACTGAGAAGCACATCTTACAAAGAGCACACCAAAACATATAAGCTTGTTAGCTCATCAGAAAGAAGGCTAAGAGGCAAGTTAATACAAGCTGAGAATAAAGAGCTCTCTAAATCAAGAGTTGTAGCTGTGCTGTCTCAGACTTGAAAAGGTCACCATACAGTTTAAAAAAAAAAAAAAAGGAAAAAAGAAAAAGCTGTGAAACTCACTATGATTTGGAAGTATGCGGAAGAGGAAAAACAAAGGCTAAAAGGCATCACTGTTTTTTCAAGAGAAATACTTAGAACATGAAATAATGAAGGGAATGGGAAGAGCACTAACGCAGACTTCTCTGCCTGCCTGCTCTGTGCTACAGCTGACCAGAAGAGCCAGGGAGACAGCTCGATCAAACAGAAGAAAAGCTTTGTTACATGAAGATGCCTTAGTTAATCCACTGGAGTTATCAGAAGGAAAACCAGAGCTGTCAGCAATCACATAGTATAAATAAAGATGATATGCAAATATACTGATGACAGCAACATTTCAAACAGTATTTACACAACCGGTTGCATACTAAGGCCTTTTTT
>NW_009929644.1:40676-55591 GCF_000696875.1 Nestor notabilis | reverse complement strand
TTTTATTAAAAAAAAAAAAAAAAAGAAAAAAAGTCAGCTAAAATATGAATGTACAGAAACAAATGGCAATACACTTTTTTCTGAAGGCATCAGGCTAGCTATGATTCTCTACACAATGCTTTGAGATGCACATTTAAATGAATATTTATATTTTTATCTCGAAAAACTATTTGGAAAGAAAAAAAAAAAACAACCAAAACCAACAAAAAACCCAGCAGATGTTATCACCTTTCCAGATGTTGGTTTCTGTCCCGAATCAGCACTCAGCACTGAAGGTGCTCCGGCGCATCCTGCTCCTTGCCAGATAGGCAGCAATGAATCACAGCCCATGAGCCCAGCCAAGTAGTGGCACCCACATCAGTCCATACAGATTTTTTGAGACATTTCTACTAGGACACTGTTACTTCATAGGATTTATGGACATGAAGCCTGCATTCACAGAGGAAAGCTTTTTACTTCAGAGCTGTACAGACACCGACCTTTATTTTGTAAGACTGCTCTATAACATGATCTCGGAGGGAATCTTACAATTTACCATGTCAGTTGCCTCCCAGTTCTACACAGTCAGAGCTACAGGAGTTGCATAAGCTCTTCTGCTGTCACTATGGACTGCCTGCTACTGCTAATATCTACGGGTACACCACAGCATTGTTCCTCTTAGCCACCCTAAAAAATAAATAAAAACTCATTACATGGGTGGTTAAGAATTGGAATAGGTTGCCCAAAGACCTAAATCGGAGCAGAGCCTGGAGCATCTCAAATTCAGTACTGACCTTGCTTTGAGAAACAGTTTGAATTAGAGTCCTCCTGAGCTCCTCCTCTCCACCCTGAATGACTCTATGACTGCTCATTTCAGTTAACACCAACCTGGATTCTGCTGACTCTTCTCCCATAATAACAGTTCCTAATATCTGATATATAAAATAACTGCAGTAGAAAGGCCAGGTACCTTGACAAATTTCTCTTTCTCAGATAACAACTTTTGCGGCTCCTGCTAAAAGCACACTGCCACTTCCAGCAACACATGACGTATTTATCTTCTTTTAGAACTTTTGCTGGAGAGCAGTTTCACAGAGCACATCTCCAAAGTGAAAATCATCAGTGACACCCTTCTATTTCTATACAGAACTGCCACACAGCCTCATGCCCCACAGACTGCCAAGCAGCTGTTCCGACAGCTCCCATGGCCTTACGCAGCAGAAAGAACAGCAGGCAATTGTAATTGGACCATGCTGTTCCACCAGCATGGTGGATCGTGCTGTTCCACCAGGTTTCCTTTTATTTCTCCTCCCCTTCCACACTCCCCATGTTCCCCCCACACTTTTTATATAGATCTGTTTTTCTTTTCATCTTCTGTATCACTGGCTTAACAGAAAATCGCAAGCTAAAAATACTGCTCCTGTTTTCCCTTCATGAGTACCCAACACCCAAATCCAACTCTAGGTAACTGCCATCTTCAGAATTATTAAAGGGTTTATTATAAACAAAAGATACAAAAACAACAAACAACAGCAAAAACTATAGCCCCAGCTACATGATAAGAGTTCAGTCTTGAAAGACAGACAAAAAACAGATCCAGGAACTGTCTGGTTAAGTCCAAAGGCTAGTAAAGATTTAGCCCAGACAGAATTAGTGAACCCAACTAATTTAACTAAGTTTTGTGTCATCCCTCTTTGAGGCAGAAGTAATTTTTTCTGTAAACCACTGAAATGATCTTGTATGTGTGCCAAATTACAAATTCAGACTTACCCTTGTTCTATACCCATTCTTCTTTTATGACTGTACCTGCATCTGTATTTCTCTGACATCACTGAAACTATGATTGACTGTTTCTGGAAAGTAACACGTGCCTGAAGGAGCCCAGAAGTATGAACAAAGGGGCTGGGATTCACTTTGCCTAACCTAACTGCCTACACGCCATTTTAGAATAAAGGAAGGGACAGAAATGGGCACTGGACATAGAAAAAGCAACATATCATCCTTTAATAAACCTCACTCAACTATGCAAACTAGCCAAACTACCTCAGACTAGATGATAATTTCGTGCCTGTTCTCAGTTTCTATAACACTTGAGCTCCAGGTAAGGATGCGCTTTGGCATGAAGAGAGTCTGAACAGCTGGGCAAAGGTGAGAAAAGTCTTCTTGACTACCTACACTGCAAGGCCTCATGTCAGTAGATGGGAACAGAGACCAAGAGACATCAGAAGCATTTGGAAGAGTGCTAGAGTCCATCTAAAACTGAGGAAACGCAGCAACCCTGAGCAGGTCAGGCTCAGTGCTTGCAGGGAAATACTGCTCTGCCAGTCCTGGACAGGTGTGCCGCAATGTTAACAGCAACTGACAATTCTGCCAGTATAGTCTATGCTTTAGAGTTTATTCACCTCATAATTAAGTTCTCATAAGTACCCTTGAGTTAATTTGGAAAAGCACATGCACATGATGAGAGAAAGAGAGAATTAGAAGAGTAAACAAGGAGTATTATTAAAAAGGGAAAGCACTTCACAGTTCCAATAGTAGTAATCTTACAATAACATCAGGTATTTTCTCAAAATGTAACCCAGCAGTGCAGGACTTTGGCATACACCAAAATACTGTGCAGTAAGTTATAATCAGTTATAATCCATGTGTTTTGTAGCATCTAATAGGAACCTGCCACAACAGGGACCATGTAAAACAAAACTACTTTTTATATTCAAGCAGGGGCAAATTCATCAAATGAAGCTCAATAAAATTGACAGTAAGACTGAATTAACATAGAGTTTCTCATCATTTCAAAGAACAGAAACACATTTTTTTTCTCAGTAATGTGCAACAGGCTTTGGTTTCATACACCTCACCTTTTCAAGGAAGCAGCCAATAGGACATCAAGCTTTGCATGCTTGGTATCATTAACTGCCCAGAAACACATGCACTAAAATATTTGCCTTCTCAAGCAAAGTGAGGAGGGGGATTACAATTTGATTCCATGTATCGTTTTAGTTCAGATTATTTTGCATCTTAGTTGAATTTGCAGGACCATTATTAATTTTGTCACAGGAAGAAGAGTCACTGAAGACCTTTTCAGAAGCTTGGAGGGAAATCAAGTGTCACTCACTTCAGGCTCTGGGAAACACACAATTTCTAGCACAATATTAGTCATGGAGGATAAAACACTATAACAACTGGAATGAAACAATATATGCATATGGAAATAAACAGATGCAATTTTTTTTTAATGTTAGGAAAGTGATTTTTTTGAAGTCATGTTCAAGAGCACAGAAGTAATTTCTACATAGACTAGACACTTAACTTGCTTTGGCCTGGGGATCATTTCCATAAAAAAAAGGTAGCTACAAAATCTTGTTGAAAATCGCAGGAAAATTAGCCTTTCTCTTGCAGGCTTCCAGTGAAGCATTAGCAAGGACAGTATTGCCCCTCTCCAACAGATGCCTTCCACAGTTCAAAGGCTCAGAATATTCTGCCTTTTTTATTTCTTCAGGGACAATTCTTCAGTGGATTTTTAAAACCGCGACATTTCAGGTAGGGGAAAAAAAAATCACCAGTGCAGTACTCAATTTAACCCACTCTCGGACTTTTTATCTCCCAGTCCCAGTTGCTTCACTTACTAGTCTAGTTTCTCACCAGAGAAAGTCTCTGGAAGAGAAACAGCAGAATACTAAGTGTTTTGTCTATCTGGTTACTGAAGGTTTAAAGTAAAAAGAATTTCTCTAGCTCACCTAGACAAAATAAGCACAAGGCTGAGAAAAATTTTTAAAAGGACTTTCCAAACAGAGGTAACAAAATCCAAAATGTTATCAGTGTCACATTTTCAACTGCACAATTCTATTTCTTCCTACAAAGAAAAATAAACCAAAATCTCTGGTGGAACATAAAACCATGTGGAAAATAGGTGTGAAGAGAATTCCCTCCCTCCTCCAAAAAAATCAGAATAAGGCCTCACAACACCAGATCAATTTTCAACACAGCCAGTTGTAGAAATTTCTTCATAACTATGTACCTAGGGTGCATGCACATGGTTCACTTTAGAAGTTAAGGAAAATTGCTCAATTTCTTGAACTCATCTGATATTTGGAAATGGGATTTGCTATTTTGCTCTGCCTGCAAAATGAACTCCTCTGCACAAGACTTCTATTCAAAAAGCTACCAGTTTTCGACTAAGAATTATGTTGCAACCAAATGAAAAACAATGAGGTTTGTTTCACTCCCATATGGAATCTAGTAAGTCTGCCAAGAAAATCAGCTTGCTGGGGGGGGAAAAAAAAAAAACCAACAACAAAAAACAAAAAAAAAAAACCCACCAAAACACAAAAACAAAAACAAACACCCCCCCAACAACAACAAAAAAAACCAAAACCAAACAAGCAACCAAACAAAAACAAAACCCCACCAAACTATAGTTTATGTTCATTTAGTCCCTCATCTACCCACTAAAAAGTATTATTGCTAGCACCCTGGGGCAGAATAAAGAACAAAACCAGAGATATAATGACTCTCAAACTTGAATATATCACTGTATTTATAGTAAAGCACGGTAACTGTTAAAAGGATTTCATTTCTGCAAGATGAAAACACATAAGAAGAAAAGGAAGAAAATTTTATATCCACTATGGACAGTTACTTTGGTTCATGCTTTCATCTTTAAGTAGCCTCTCTTTGCCTTAAGAGATTTTAAAAAAATCCTGCTGTTTCTTATGTATGTGCTCTTTCTAAAAGTACTCCGATTTGAATGTCAAATTATTTTCTGTGCCACACAGTTGTTTTTTATAATAAAAATTATTTTTTGGTTATGAGCTTGATAGTTTTCTAAAATATCATAACTGCATCTTTTGTTCACTGAACAGATGTCATATATTCTGCTTCTAACATCTAGGTATTTTTTCCTATGATTTATTAAAACATAATTACTTCCTACTCAGCAGGTGCCACACAGCATTACTCCGTGCTTAGCCAGTCTATTTGATGTACCAAGCACAGACTGGAAAGCTTATTTTAATTTTTACAAAGGAGATTTCAGAAAGAAAAAAAGGACTGGAAGGAAGGTTAAAGAGCCTTACCATCACTGAACCATTTTAAATTTCACAATATAATTCCCAAGGTAACTTTTCTTAATCCCCTTAACCATTAAACTTGTGCAACCTGAGGGCTTTCAGCTTGCTCACAAAACAACCAGATGTAATGAACCAAATGAAGCAGGTGATTGGGAGAAGCGAGAACAAATTTCCCAAGGGCAAATCATGCTGAGGAACCTGATCACTATCTACAACAAAATAACTTCTTCTATCTACACAGGGAGAACAGTGGATGTTGTTTACCTGGACTTAAGCAAAGTGTTCAACACTGATTCCCATTGCCTTCTCCTGGACTAACTGGCAAAATACAGACGGGGTGGGCGGTCTGCAAGAGGGGTAGGAAATAGGCTCACAAGTCAGACTCAGAGAGTGGTGATCTGTGGTTTTTACTCAGGCTGGCTGCCTGTCACAAGTTGTACCCAGGGATCAATACCAGGCCCCATGCTCGTTCAAAATCTTCATAAATTATCTTTATGATGGGATTGAAAGCACCTTCACCACATCACTAAAGAGAGACATCTTACAGAAAGACCTGGACAGTCTGGAAGAGCAGACTAGCAAGAACAGTGTGAGTTTTGACAGACAAGTGTAAGGTCCCGTATCTGGGACAATATAACCAAATTGCTCAGTACAGGCTAGGATCTGTGTGGCCAGGGAGCAGCCTTGTTCAAAGGGACGTGGGGAGTCCCAGTGGACAACAAGCTGTACCTGAGTCAGCAGTGTACTGCTGCAGCAACTAAAGGTAAACTGGATTGCGGGCTGCATCCTCAGGGGCATTACTAATGGAAATAGGGATATGATGATCCCACCCTGCACTTCTCAGGCCACTGAGTGGAGTACTGTGTCCAGTTTCGGTCCCCACAGTTCAAGAAAGATGTGGACAGACTGGAGAGGGTGCAAAGGATGGATGGCCACAAAGATGACCAAAAGTCTAGAGAACCTGACATGAGGTAAGACTGAAGGAATTAGACCTTTTGTGACTAGAGGAGGCTCAGGGAAGACCTCATAACAGTATCCCACTACTTAAAGAGTGGATACAAAGAGGACAGAGGTTCTCTCTTCACAAGGAGCCACATGGAGAAGACATGGGCAATAGGTTCAAGTTGCAGCAGGAAAGGTTTAATCTCAAAATAAGATAGAACTATTGTTCAGTGGAACAGCTTCCCCAAGGATGTGGTAGAGTCCCCATCATCGAAGGTTTTCAAGATGCAATTAGGATGCCAGATAATATAAATGAGATTAGCTTCCATTCCCATGTAATTTTGGACCAGATGATCTTTCAAGGTTCCTTCCAATCTGGTCTGTTTTATGATTCGATGCCTGTAATTTATGAAATCAAATAGAAAAAGTTTTGTAGCTACTTTAGCTTTATTCTACTTATCCTGCCACACACACTCCCTTCCCAAGAGTTTAAACATCCCAAGAGCATGTTGATTTATGCAGCATTGATTTATGCAGCTGTTCTAAACATTCTTTGGCGAGTCTAAGGTTTAGCCCACTGACCCATGCCACTACCTCTTTCCACCTTCAATTTAACTTCCCAGAAGAGTCAAAAACACCATTGCACATCAGAGGACGTTTTAGTTCAACCACCCAGAAGTTTTCCTTTGGATGATACAGACATTATGGTAACTGAGTTTGCAAGGTTCTAAGTCTCATGGTAGCCTACCTGTAGAGACTCAATGATCTCATGTTCCTTAAATTTCTCTGCCTGAAGGAACATAGTCTAAAAACAAATCTATGAAACAAACTGATGTGACTGAAATAGAGCAGAATGACATACTTTATCTAACCTATTTTTAGAGGAATGTATTAAACAACCCTCATTAATCTTAAAAACATTTTTCTTTTTTTTCCCCTTTTTCTTCAGCAGTCTCAGGTTGTTGTTACCCTTCTTCTTCCAAAGTAATTCACATCCAAGTGAATTAAAGAAATGAGATGTTATTTCTCACAAACATCCTAGAAGAAAAACAAACAAGACGCAAAACTATTTCACTACGAAAGCAGTCCACATTGCTCCTAAATCATGTGTGAGCACACAAAGTTTATGCAGATGTTCCATTTTCTGAATTAAAAATGCATCTAGCATAGGAAGCAATACACTACAGTCCTAATAAAAAGGTGTTAACAAAAGAAGGCTGGCAGTGTAAGACCCACATCATTGATCCCTGGAGCAGAAGGAAGCTGAGAACAACCAGCATGCCTCACCAGGTAACCAGCACAGCCTCCCCGGTCTCACTTGCTTAACTTCACCAAGCATTCTGACTAATTTAAAACACCAAAAGGGGCTTTTCCTATCCAGCCCCACCACAGATGCTGCCTGGCATGGAGAAGTCAGGCTGGACTCTTTCCATAGAGCTTATCAATAGTACCCCAAAAGGGACCAAGCAGGCCAGTTCAGGGCTTCCTACACCCTCTGCCCTTGCACTGCTCCTCCTCCTGCACAGCAGCACCCGTGGGATGGCAGATTCCCCTAAGGGAAATGGAGAGCAAAATAGGACACTGCTATTGGAATTTAAATGGCCTTTGTTTCTAGTTTTCAAAATAAAAAAGCACAGAAGTGAGAGATTTCCAAAACACAGTGAGCAACTGGAGGACAACCAGAAAGCAGTGATATGATTGATCAAATCCTCTGCAAAACACATTTACTAAGGTAACAGGAACAGTAGTCAATATTCTACAGCAATATTCAGGATAGATGGGGAAAAAAAAAGTTTCTTAAAGCTTTTTTAAGCGATTGCAATCTCATCATGAGAAATGTTCAACTACAAATGAACAATCATTTAGGACACCTAAAGGAAGATTCAAAGAAAGACTCATTAATCTTTTCAAAAAAGGATTCTTTAGAATACAACAGAGATCTTAGTGCTGACAACCATGGAAATAGATGTCAACATCAATGCATCTTTGTCGCTGTTAAACCAAATTTCAGGTAATGACTGAGTGCATTGTTAGAACTGAAGGGAGGAATGAAGCCAGTTGGGCACACTTCCACTGACAAGAAAAAGGTCAACCTTCAGCATATAGGCAACCCTATTATCAAATATCACATTTTCTGACCCAGTCCACAAAGCTGGGCTGCATGTAGAACAGCACCGACTGAAAACAGTGTACAGAAGCTACAGTACTGCTGACTGAATTTCAGAAATGAGATTTTCAGATTACATGAGTGATTTTTAGAGAGGATATAACTTTTTAATCGAATTTAAGGATGCAAGTTTTTAAACCACTCTTTGTTTATAACCCTAAATTCCTAATTCAGAGAATCGCTTTTTGTGACCTGAAAGAGTGACCAGTCACTGCCCTTTCAGCCATCTGATTACAGGGGGTAGGAAGCACGTATCACACTGAAAGACAAGCTGGCCTCCACACTTATATGTTACTCAATTATTTACATTACAGGAATCATTATACATGCCACACATGCAAAGGGTCTGCCTGCTGCACCTGCAACACAAGTTTTAGTATAGTAGACTTCAGTAGTGTGCAGATTTTTCTACTGACTATGTTCAACTTCTTGGGTTCAGAATATGCAGTACAGTAGAAAAATACTTGAGGTACACAGACATACAGAGGTGTAAAATAAAAAAAGAGTATGGGAGTACCACCCCATGTAGGAAACATGCCGAAAGACAAGAAACAAAAAACCCACCAAAACCCTAAAAAAGTCATCCCTAAACAACAGGTAACTTCAGCCTAGCCTACACCAAGACTTTCCGCTATGCAAGGAGGTACAAATTCAAACTTGGTCACTGCACATAGGTTCATGATATTTTTTAAGCATGCCTCACATATGAATGCAGAAACCATTAACATGAGAAGAAAAAACATGTAGTCCATGTCTCACCACTTGCACGTATAAATACATTTGTTCTGGTTTCTGGGTACATCTTTGTTTGGTTCGAGTTGTGGGTTTTTTGGGGTTTTTTTGTTTGTTTTGGGTTTTTTTTGGGGGGTGTTTTGGTTTTGGTTTGTTTTTGGTTTTGTTTGCTTTTTATTTTAAATAGGCAATGCCAGCATTTTTTCAACTAATTTGAAAGGACAGTGAGTCTGTACGGAAAGTGTAACACAGCACTGACATAATACAGCAAAACTTTCCAAATGCCTGCATTCATTGTTTGAATTCAGAAGCAGAAGGGATAGTGCCACCTACTCTTGCCAAAGGCTGAAAATTACACAATCAGATTCCAGCAGCAGATTTGCAAGAGTTTAACAGAAATAATGATAGCCTGTTCATCAAATGGTTGCCAGGTACAAAAGCTTTTTATACCTCTTACTCCTACTATCTGAATGATGCTTTTTAGAAAAAGTAATTAAAAAAAAAATTTAAATTCATTTGCTTTGTACGGACTATACGGTTCCCAGGCTTTTATTCTTCCCACCTCTCCAGGAAAAGAGATTGCATAAAGGAAAATGGAATCTCAGTTCTGGAATCACGGGTCAGATTTTCCTGTGCATTGATAGGAATTTACCACAGTGCTAACTGTCTTTCATTAGTTCAGTATTACTTCAAACTTGATATACTTTAATGTTTTCAGTCTGTCAAATGAAGTGACAGTAATGCTTCTGCAAAGACAATTGAACACAGGCTTTATTAAAAACTGATCAAAGTATCAGAGCAGTTATCTCTGGATTTTTTTATTTTCTCCTTGCACTTTTCAGCAGATAGCTTTTAAAAGTATATAAAAAATAAATATTAGGTAAGCCTTGACCTTGCTCACATAAGCAAAAAAAAAAGCCAAAACAAAAAACTAAGGATTTGGTTCTGTTCTAACTTACCGCTTGAAAATAATTATCTGAATAGCCTCACAAAATGTTTCCCTGAAAACACTTTTTACATGTAAGCAAAAAAATGCAGTCTCTCTTTGAACATAATCTCTCTGGACTATTTACAACTCTAAAGGTTACTCTCTTTCATGTTGTATCAAATTCAGGTTAACAACCTGGACATCTCAACAAACCTCTTCCAATCCCACTAGGGCTTGCTGAAGCTGCTAAATGCCTTCAAAAATTACAAGTTAACAAAAGTATGAAGAGACACAACAAATGCAAAGTCATAGGAAAAAAACCCCACAACAACGATAAACAACAGGTGACTGTATAGTAAGGTAGACAACACATGATTATCCCCATGCAGCCTCTGCACTCGTATTTCAAGAAAAACTATCATCTGCATTGCAGTGCTACTGAAAGTCATTTTCCTCTTGTATATCCAACTCCACTATTTCGCTCAGGTCTAATTCGGTCACATTAGTGTGCTATACAGTTAACAGCCAAGCCATATGAGTTTCCTGCAGAATCCAAAACTGCAAGACATACATTTTTTGATAGTCACATTTAATTTTATACATGTTTTCAGCCGTGTGTTATTATAGAGACATAACTGGAGAGTTTCAGGCTCTGTTACACAGATTCACTTTTTGAAATGCAACATACTGTGAATAATAAACGTATAACTATACTCTTCAAAGTGGTCATCAGCTGTTGAAAGCTGCCTGAAACCTGCAGTACAGATGCAACTGGATACTCCCACTTCAGGAAGCAAGGAAGAACTGCTGCAAGTGATACAGCATTCCATGTCCGTGGAATTTAGCTCCTTCCCAGCCCACCAGCTAGGAGACTGTGTGACAGACATAGTCTTTTACAAGAGTCCCAGTTCCTGAGCTTCTTACTAAGTGACACATTCCATGACTCCTATTGTATGAAGATTATTTTTTATCCACAAAGGAAGATTGGTCATACCTGGATGACTACATTCTCTATTGATACTTCATCTTATTGGGAGAAACAAAAATGACAGCCCTGAAGTCTGAGGATGAAGTCTGCCACTGATAAAAAGGAACGAACGCAAAAACATCTACATTTGGGAAACAAAGGACATTTGGAGGGTATAGTTAATTCAGCTTTCCAAGATATGAGATGTCATCTAGACACCAATCTGCAATTATAAAGTTAAAAGCAGAGTGGATCATCATTATCTTCACTGACTTCCTGATTTCTGAGACCAGTTTTGAGTAAAGACAATGACATAAAGATAATCTGGATAGTCTCTGATACTGTTGGCCAACACAGGTAAAGCACAATCCCTGCTAGGACAGAAAGCATTACTTTATTCTTTGATGTTTCCTATGCTTATACATGCACTTTAGTTTCAAAGACTAATTATTTTACAAGGACACAGCACAGTTCAGAGACTTAGACTTGCCAGAAAATACAGAAAACTGCAAAGACTTCAGGGAAACAAACTCAGTGATGGAGTCAAGCAAGGCAACAGCATCCAATTACAGCACACTGTTCGGAGGCCACTCTGTGCGTTTGCAAGAAAATAGGCTTAGAGAACAAAGGATAAAGCACCAGCTGCACCAGGCTTACTGCAAGTTGGTTTAGCCTTGGCCCCAAAACCCTACAATCTTTTCATAACATCTAAGTTTCATAACAGCATTCAGAGCTCAAAGAACATTCTCCCAATAGTAGCAAAACTGGTGCCTCCTAGTTCCTTCAACCAAAAAAGTGTAATAGTGAAATCAGAAGTTAAATCCCTCATTCCTAGTAAGGACCTCACATCACCTTGGTGCTGCTCATCTCTTCTGGATCTTCTTAGAAACCAGAAGAAAAAGCTTCTTTACTACTGTTCCTAGCAGCCACCCTGGAAGAAGGGGCAAGAAAGTGTGCACCTCTATTACTACAAGCAAGCAAATTCTGTGTGCTTCTTCCTCTACAAAGATGAGATCATGACAACAAGGAGTTGAAGCTTATTCTTTCCTATGAGTAATGAAAACATTCTACAGTCTGCAAAGCATAATATTAAATTTGGGTGAGGAAATTACTTAAGACAGTGGAACACAGCACAATGAACACATTAGTATTTTTCAGACTTCTGGTTTCATTGAAGGATGAAGAGAATTACATATTGCAGCTGTCCCACAACTGAAAAAAGGGGAAAAAAAAAATCATTGCCAAACAATCTGTAAGACACCAGTGCTGCACAAAAAGCAAAACAGAATTGAAAGAAAGGATCTGAAAACCTTTTTGCCCTGAACTGACATATAAAACCTCCAAGGAACTCCAGATCAGCTTCTAGGTGGATTCAAGGTCTAACAGTGGGACTGACTGTCAGAAAAAAACACACCACTGACTAGGTTTTAAACACTGCTTTAACTGTTCATTGGTGTCTTGTGGACAACTTTGATGCATGTGCATAAGTATAAATAACATACATATTAAACATTTTTGTTAATTTTTAATATATGAAGAACTGATGTCTTTTATTAAACCAAAAAAGCATAAAATAAATATTCAGGATTTACAGGAGGAGGATGTAACTGTGTTACCCAAATGCTGTTCCCATCACATTAACATGCTTGCTTTCTTTTGGAGGTCCCAAGAATTTTGCTTAACAAAGCAATTTAAGGCAAGAAAAAGGATTCTTCTTCACTGTTAAAATGCGGGTCTTTTTGCAGAAATTGCACACATGAAAGATTCCCCTCTTCCTCTAATAACTAGCTGGTACTTAGAAAACAGTAAGGCTTTTTGCATTATGTTACCAGTATGTTCAAAATGCTCCCATTAAAGCACACGTTCTTTCTCTCCAAAATTTTTTTCATTTTACAGTATTTTACTTATCACCATACTACAAGACAATCAAGTATCCTGGGTTATTTTTCCTTTTATAGAAAGAGAGTAAGCCCAAATGGTTGAGCATCTCAGCAATCACAATGGAAAATGGTACTTAAACAATGTTAACTTAGATCTTCTGACATCTCACCCTATACTTTAGAAGTGTACACTCACCTTGTGGAAAATACATCTAGAATTAAAATATTTTATAGAAAATGTAAAAATACATTCTGATCACCTGAGGAAGTTATGCTACAGTCTGAAACTTGGTACAAATATACTTCTATTATACTCATCCCAGTTTTAGCCTCCCCATATAAACTGCAGGAGCACAATATAATAGCGGCATTCTCACCTCATCAGGTCTTCATTCCTACTCCATCTTGTCGTTGAGCAGTATCAACCATGGTACAAGTAGTTCACCAAACAAAACTGCAAATAAGCTTAGCCTGCTATTATAAAAGTATATTCTTCATTCCATTTTCTTATTACCTTCCCTCCCATCTTTCCCCAAGTCCTGACTGTTCATATGAAGCTTGGCAGTTCCCAAACCTTTTCATTTGGAATATTTTAGACCAAAGACTGTTAGCATGTGTGATCAAGTATTTATGCATAAATACTTCATTGCCAGTATTTAATAGTTTAATTTCTCACAAATATTGAGGAACAATACAGTATGCAAAAGACAGAGCTGCAAATCAGTAATATTCTTCTGCTGATACATTCACTTAGTTTTTTGCTGTGGTTGAAGGCATAAACCAAACTACTCTTACGAACTCTATAAAACAGTCATTTTGTAACATCTCCCTGCTCCTAGGATACTTGCTTTTTACTAAGCATAAAGAATATTCTAATTTCCCATTGTATTATAGAATCCTGCTTTGTCCCTTCCTCTACCCATGAAAACCCATGATGCATGAAATGCAGATGGCACAAGTGACAACCAGAGGAAACAGAAGAGCCCAATCTACAGCTTAGGGGGCTAGGATGGGCAAGAGGTGCAGATACATGACCTCACACAGGCTAGCTAGCAGCGTTAAAAATAAAAAAAGCCAAAGACCAAGGACAGAAAATTAATTTACTACCTGGGAAGCACAGCAGTTAACTGCATTATTTGTACTTATTTGAAGACTGGGAGAGAAATTGATAGGGACTCAAGATGACCAATCTGTGCAAACAGCTAGGAAGGAAGACTGAAAAATAAAATAACCAAATACTTTTAACATTGAAGAATCCTTTTTCTTTCCTTGACATGCTTTTTTAAGCAAAATTCTTGGCACCTCCGAAAGAAAGCAAGCATGTTCATGTGATGCAAACATCATTTGGGTAATGCCTTTGCATTCCAAAACACCAGCAGCTTTCTGCTCTGTCCTTGTACCACATGTGACTGGTGTCCAATCACTTGGGATTTGCCACCTGTTTTAGCAGACAGCAAAACTTGAACCTGACACCAGATCTCACAAGACTCTACCTCAAATAAATGGTCTAATAGAAAATAATTTAGTACACATATTTAAAGTTTTATCACTTCAATTGACTTGAGGTCACCCATTTAATGTAAAAAAGGGGATTTTTAATTAACTGCTTCCTTAAATACCACTATCTGAATCTTAGTCATTTTGTAAATGCTTTTATACCCTTATTTTCCATGGTCCCACACTATTTAAGACATTTTCCCTGGCATCCCTCAACTTTTGCTTTATATTGCTTTCAGCATACTTACTTTTCTTGAAAACTTCACATAGTTCTCTGGCTTCAAAATACAAACATGGGGTTTAAAACCATTACCCTGTGAAAATAATTTTCTTTTCTGTATTTTAACCATCGTTTGTGCAACACACCAAAATACAGCAAAACATGCACACTAAACCTGAAAAAGGAACAAGAAAACCTGACATGCTGTTTGGATATGCACAACTCATGAAAAAAACACACAAGTTTGATTTCTACTTAATGACAGCACTTCTGCACCTGCATAAATTCTCTAGATATGAACAAACAATAATTGCAATTCTAAAGAGGATGAGTATAATGTGAAATAAAATGTCTATACATAACTGTGATATATTAGAAGAGTCATCTAAACAGTAATGATTTCCAGAGGAAATGGTGAAGGTGTTATATTCATGTAATAGGAAATTAGATTAGAAGTATCTCTCTCCATAATTATCAAAGGAAGGAACTAATAAATTTCTAAATTTCTCTATAAAACTATTCATTAACAGAATC
>NW_009929644.1:0-40645 GCF_000696875.1 Nestor notabilis | reverse complement strand
CATTCCTGCAGAGGACTCGTTTCTATACAATCTGCTTTCCTAAGGGAAAATTGTTGATCATAAAGAGTAACTCAGAGAAATAAAGCACATTTTCCAGCATACATGTTTATATGGGGTGGCGGGAGGGAGGGGAGAGAGAGAGATAACTATAAACAAGCTTCATACCTAAACAGAGATTATGAAAGAAGTTTCTACACACTTAGTGCCAGTCTGAGTCATACTAGGCACATGAGACTTTTCTTCAAACCTGTATTTAGGATTCTGTGTGCATGCACACATCCTCCTAAACAAAACAACACATCTCTCTGCACAGATGACTTACAAGAGTGTATCCAGGAAAAAATGATTATTTGATGAATCTATTATGCCTATCTAACTGCACCACAAACTAGTAAACTGAAGAAAATAAATAATCAGGATTACAGCAAATATTTTCATTTAATAATGCCTATCAGTGACTCAGACTTTGAACTGGGACAGTTAGGATGACATCTGCTGTACAGAAGCTATAGCTCACAGCAATGGCAGAGAACTAAATTTGTCATTTTGATTAAGAGTCTTTGATGAAGCCAACTGGCACTGGCTGGAGTCAATTACTTGATTTTTATTTTTTTCCCTTACCAAAGAAGAGCTCTTCAGCTGGTCAGTGCTGGGAAAAATACCTGCTGGCTGCCATTTGCATCTAGTGAGCATCCATCAAAATAATATCAAGAAAATCACTGAGACAAAAATATTGATCAAATAAATAGCCATATCAACAGGAAGCAATTATTTATTCCCCAGGTATATCAGTATGCATTTATTCTCTGCATATTTTTCCTAAGCTCTGCATGACATCTGGCAACTCTCAGGCAAAGAATAAATGAGAAATGTAGCTTTTTTTTTTTTTGTTACTTGAGAGAAAACCTGTGTTTTTACATCTCAGGTTAGATATTTTTCCTATGATTCTGCAGTTGAGTGGATTTATAACGAACCAAATGAATACTATAGCGATGCACCAAATGAAAAGAAGAAAATAAAAGCCATTTATTTTGTAACGCAAAAAATACAACCAAACAACTTGGTGTAAGGAACAGCAGAAATTATGAATCAAAAGTATTTTCAATTCAGAGTTATTGCAGATTATTATAGATCTGATAATTTGGCATCTTGGAAGTTTATGATCCTGGATTAAAAATAAAAAAATTTAAAAAAAAAAAAAAAGGTTGTCATGGCCTCTTTTATGTTGATTTGTTTTGTTGTATTGTGGTTTGCGTTGGATTCTTTTTCTTTTTTTGGGGGGGAGAGTTCTTTTGTTTGTTTGTTTGTTTTTTAAATTTTCCAAGCCTTATTATTGGGAAAAAGTGTGAAATGTATTTAATGTGTGAGATGGGCGCAAGCTCATGAAAACACAGTTATTTTCCATTTCTGGAACATACAGGGATCAGGTCTGATCATGCAGACCGCACGTTACAACTTTTGTTTCCCTATCAGAAGGTATCTATCAAGAAAAAAAATTAAAAAATAAAAAGACATTTTCAGTTTCTTGAGAAGATGTAAGAATTGGAGATTGGGAAATTTTAAGAAATACTGCAGCATTTTTCTCTCCAACCTATACAGACCTTACACAAATCACTGTTCCTAGATGACAAGATCTGCTGTTCAGCTTATTACTTCTACACTAATCTAGATTTCACTCTGTTTCATTACATTCACAAAAGTTAATTTCAGTCATGATCACAATTTGCAGACAAATCTAGACTGACAACTCAACTGCCAGATTTCAGAACCAAAAATTCAGTTTCTGCATGTTCAGTGATATAAGATTCTTGAGATTCATCCCACAAAACTGTGAAAACTGTGAAAAAGGGCCAATTATTGATGTTTCTTAAACAGTAATGCCCTTAAAAAAAAAAAAACAACAAAAAAAAAACCCACAAAAAATTGAATTACTGCTATCAGAGCTACCCTGACAGCTGATCACATAGGATTGGCATTTGTTCTTCACTACAGCTTTCAACTGCAGCTATACCAGGTTCATGTACACCGCTTCTGGCATAAATACTAGCATCACTGTTCTTCACGTTCGAATGTCAAAGCTTGGATCAAGATCTTCCTTGTCTTACCAGTAACCAACTTTTTTCTTCCCCCCGCTCCCTCCCCAGACAATTAGAAAAAAAGGACAATTAGAAAAAGACACACTCCTGGTTCTTCATGTTGAAGGCTGAAACATTTAAGATCGAGTAATAGAAACCTAATGAAAAACAAGCACAAAATAGTAGATAAGACACTCTAATTACAGATATTACACATCCACCTAGTAAAGGATCTGATTTACAGAAAATAAGAGTTAACTAAATGAAAGGCCATCCTCAAAACAGAACATTTTTTGCTTGCAGGTCTACAAATCACCTTCTTAATGGCAGTGGAAGAATGCCAGCCTTGTGCTGCACAAACAATGAAACTGGAACTCACAGAGCTAAGAAATGAGAAATAACAAGGCTGATGATACAAGTCAATGTGGGACAGTGGGACAATAAGAGGGCTTTGACAAGTATGACTTTGTAAGCCAAAGCTTACCCCTTTTTCTTTCTTGAAGAAATTCTAAACATTTACCAGACTAGAAACTACATCCCTAAAAGGAACACCCACAGTAAGTTTCATGTACAAGATAAAGCTCTATAATAGAAATAAATTTCAGAGACTGATCCTCACATCATGAAAAAGTAAGAAAGCTTGAACAGAAATCTTAGATACAAATTCCTAACATAGCATTTAGGAACCTAAGGAGGAACCCTGAAGTTCACCCTGTCTTATGTACCATCATTAACCAGTATGAAAAAAGACCCAAAAGCTGCAATGCATGCTTCTGTGTGTATACCCAGCAGGGTAAAGCAAAAACATCCTAAATGACATGGCCAATCTAAACTCAAAGCACAGGCACCAGCTGACCTCACCACCAGCTTCACTGCTCTGTCCCTGAGCTCCCATATCTTCATATCACTGTCTCATTCTGTTTAGACTGCTTTTGCTACAAGTGTACTAAGGAAAGTTACATATTCCCAGGTACATTTTGTTCACACATTGTTAATGAAGCCTGTACATGTGCCCAGACCTTCAGAAGGGAATCTTAAAAACAAATTAAAGTAACACGTAAAATATAGTCAGTCCTGTTGTGTCCTTCCTGCTTTCGAGACCAGCACATTGCTGACAGCTTGGCTCTCTGCAGCTGGGCCAGATACAAAGTTCAACAAAGGTAAAGGTTCAACAAGGAAAGCAAAAAACAAAACAACTCCATGGTGCTCCCACTTACTCACAAGGCAGTTGTTCTCCAAAGACCCTTGGCTGGCAGCGCTCCAGTTCCTGCTCCCTTGACACAAGACAAATGTCCCAACACAGGGCACCGGGTTGAGCCAGCCGTGCTAGCGCCGGAGCTGCATGCCAGCTCCAGCTTGGCCATTCAAACCCTTCCTCTCATGAGAAGCCTGGTAGCTTTTTCTGTTTCTGAGATTAGTTTGTCCTCAGTAGCACAACTGTTTAAGGTCTGGAAGGTGCTTGCAGCTGCTTTGCAAGGGTACAGCCTCATTTAAAGCCCTTGGAAAGAATGCAAAAAAGAAAAAATTCCCAATGCCTCCAAGCACTTTGTGGCTCAGAAGGATTTCTTTGATTAGGCAACACTACAGCAATTTGCAGTAGTGCTCCAGGACTTTCTCTTGGGGCCAGCAATAAAAATCTCCTACAGGTTTTAGATCTGTAGTGGATGGCTATGTTCATTCACATTAAAAACCTATTGCTTCTTCCACTGACTACATCTCTTAGGTATGAAAGCTATTATGAAAGGAGTACATGGACAGTCACGTCACATTAATGGGTTTTCCAATTTTAGTGTCAAGGACTTCCCTCTACCCCCAACCTAAAAGGTCAGTCCTTCTCTAGAGCTTTAATGAGCAAGCTGACAAATGACACATACTAGCAATGCCAGATGTTTGGAAGGGTTTTTGCCCTCTCTCCATGATGACATACAAGGTTTGGGGTTTTTTTAAAAAAAAAAAAAAAACAACAAACAAACAAACAAACAAAAGAACACAACCAAAAGCAAAAATCAAGCAAACAAATGAACAAAAAACCATCCTTTTGCTTCTTGGACAATAAACAAAAAAAATCATGGTTTTGCAGTTCCTAAATACTTCACAGCTAGTCCAGTCATGCTATAATCCAAGAGGCTGCTCTTTATTTACAGTTATTTAGGAGCCAACACCTTCTCTGCAGAGAAGCCATGCAATTCTCCCATCATCACTACAAATAGGGGTGAGAGGACAAAGACACTCAGAAAACATGTTAGAATTCAGGTCAACTGCAGAGTAAACCTATTTCTGTCACATCAGTATTCTTTCTCCTTCCTTTGCACCTCTGCCCAGCTATAGGCAACAGTTTTTATATGAAATACCCACAGAGGCAGGCTAACATGATTTTACTTGTAGAGCACATTTCAGATGAATTCATTCCAATAACACCTCTCACTCATACACCTTAAGTCTGAAGGCAGAAGGGACATGTCGAGGTTCTTGACATTAAAGCGTACCTTATGCTCAATCCATTAGCAACAGCCTAGAGAGCCACTTGATTAAAAACGCAAGCACCCAACAGTTCTACTACTTGTGGATAAAGGGCATTTACCCTGTGGAGATCCTTACAGAAATGTGTACACAAAAGCTGATACATTTAATCAATTTAATGAATTCCTTAATCTTTTTTCTTTTTTAAAGAAATTAAAATAAGTATTTCAATAAGCAAATAAGTAGGCATTTTATGTTCACGTTTCTTCACTTCAAGGAGTGATTCAATCTAACTACAGATTGAATTCCTGGGGATAAAACGCATATATCCTATAGCGAAGTTCTTAAAAACAAGTGATCACAAAACAGAGATATATTAGATCCTATTCGAAATAAATATATTGGCAGGTTCTGGCACGGAGACTTCCAATAGGGCCGAAATTAAGTAACAAGTGAGGTAAAAAGGCACTTTTATTAAAAATTATTCATGCTTCTCATTCTCATCAAAGCCATGCTCACTCTTTCACAGTAGCATTCTCAGTATACATAACCTCCACCTACTGTAAAATCAGAAAGGCCCAGTTGGTAAAACCAGTGTAGTTTTATCCACTCATTAACATGAATCATTAGCAGTGGTCAACAGAGATATGCTGCTGTCAGTCTGGACACCTCTACCTGACACTGCTTCCCATCTTTCACCCACATCAGTTCATTAAGGCTAGCAGAAATTCAGAAGAGAAGTAGTCCTTGTATGTTGTTACTTAGAGTTCCTGGATTTTTTAGGTTCTTGCATTAAAGCAATCAAGGGTACTTACAATGGTGCTAGATGCAAATGAAAAGCACTGTTAAATTTTTGAATTATCAGTAAAAATCATGTTTAATGTTTTCTGTAATACTGGGATGTTTTGCAGAAGTCAGAGGGATTGTACAGAACAAATGAGAAAATCAGAGGGCTAAATATTTTTTCCAATTTCTAATACAGGAGATATACAAAGATATGCACAATATTAGAAGACATGGAGTTTTTGAATGCAGCCAGAAAATGCCTGTTAAACAGCTGAACTTGTCACAATCATTTTACTGTTCATCAGAAGCAGTAATGAGATTAGCTTTTATCTAAACACAAAATCAAAATAAATGCTAAATCCACTGGTTTCCCTCTGACTGTTCAAAAACCTTTCTCTGCCATCTGAACATCTCCTGTGGATTGAATGAAGATGATTTGCCTTTACTGAAGACAATGATTCCTCCCAGGGACCATGTGCTCATACTCACTGACAATCCTGGCTCCACAGACCACACAAGGCTGGTGGCTGCTGGGAGTCTTTAGCAAACAAACAGCATGTCAGAAGCCTTTCCTTCCACATCAACACAGTTCCCTGGCTCACCATTAGTTAACCCAAATGGTCTAATAATCTTTTATACCAGGTTAACCCTTTCATAAGAGTCCTGTTACATTACCATACGTGTGTAAGTCTTCAAAATTTCTGCTTCTTTCAGTTCAACAGGTGCATGGCATGCACACATAGCACAGGCAAGTTGTGGAAGTAGTAGTGCTTTTATTACTTATTTCATAAATAATGACATATAAACACAAATATTAATGGAATGCCTCTATAAGTAAAATGCACAAGTTTTAAAAAGACTGCTTGTATTTTACACAGAGATACCACGCCCAGTCATTTTGGTATTCTCAGGCTTGTTCCCATAGGGTAAAGAGTTACCACCTAACTTGGGAACACAGTTATTTTTTACAGAATTCTAGAATGGTTTGGGTTGAAAGGGACCTTAAAGATCATCTAATTCAAACTCCCTGCCAAAGTAGCGATATCTTCCACTAGACCAGGTTACTTAAAGCCCAGTCCCACCTCACCTTGAACACTTCTAGGGATGGGGCAGCCGCAGCCTCTCTGGGCAACCTGTTCAAGTGTCTCACCAGCCTCATAGTGAAGAAATATTTTTAATGATAGAAGGGTCATTTTACTACTTGAAAAATACATTGTAAGAAATATGCAGTTTCAGTTACTCTAAAACTTCTATGAATCTAAATCAAGCTGTTCAAAGGCCTTCACTGCTATTCCCCTCGCTCTCCTCCCCCCCACCAAAGCACAATTCCAAAACCAAACCAAAACTCAAACAAAAGAGGGAATGAGGGTGGGGTAACCCCCACAAAAAAAAAAAAAAAAAAAATTACATAATTATTTATTGAATGCCTGCTTGCAACATGTTAGAGAACAGATGTGAATTTGGTGTTCTTAAATGAGTGCCTTGGCCAATGCACCATCCTGTGCCTGGAGGAAGGTTCTGCTGTTTCCACAGCATGAAATGCCTGAAATATTCACAGACCAGAGTATTAAAAAAATTAAAAATAAATATTTAAAAAACCCTACGTAAAATCTGACTTTAAACCACATAACAATCAGATTTTTCAGTTTACCTGCCAAACCAAAAGAATTCTTACACAGCTCTTACCACAGGAAGAAAAGCTGACTGAATTACTGGTGTTAGCTAATCTAGTTCAGTCCAATGTTTTATTTCCTCCAGGTTTTAGTAGCAGATAATACCTTTTCTTGATAAGAAGACAAGATCAAAACCACATTCAGTAATTTTCTATTATCTGTTTCACATAATATAACTATACCATAATCTGTCCGCAAATAGCTGTTTGTGTTTCTTATGAGACGCCAGCTACACATGCAGAGGTGATCCACTTTGAAATTAAATAAACCACACATTAGACTCCAAGAGAAGACAAAGACAGGGAGAGAAAGACTATACCGAATACTCACTACAGTGAATTATAGGCAACTGACTCTTCCCTATGAATAAGCAAATAACCTGAATGTTCTTTAAATGTTTGGTATTGTAAAAAGCTGGAAGAGTTGTGGCTATAATAATCTCTGTAGGAGGATAAATCACTTAAAATCTGAGTTTGCAATGGAAGCCTCTATTTAAAAGAGCTATCCACAGATCAAGTTACTTTTGGTAAGCCTGAAATCATCTTTCTACAGTACTTAGTCAATGCATTAATGAACTAGATTATGTCCAAGCACTGAACTATGCAAAAAATCCAATCATATTTTCGTCTCATTCTCAAAAAAAAAACCTTTCTCCTGCAATTGCTTTGTACAAATTTGCAGAGCTTTGTGCACTAGTGTCAAGTTTGCTGAGCAGCATTGTCTCCTCCACAGAGTAAAATCCCACGTTACCACAGACATCTGACAACCCTAAAGAGGTCCAACGACCATTAAGACTACAAAGAAAAGACAACTCATCTCTTTTTTTTCACTCAAATAGAACTGTAATTAAGCGCTTTTTACTGAATTAACTAGATAGCCAAGAACAGTGACTTACAAATTAATGCAAGTCATCTTAAAATTGTATCTAAGTTCTTGTTAAATTATATAACCCTTTTACCTCATAAAAAATGTAGAGCACCTGACGTAATACCATTTCAATAAATATGAACAGAAAAATATGCTAGCAAATTGTTACAATAGAGTGTGACTAAACACCTGTAAATAGAATCATGGAGTGGTTTGGGTCGGAAAGGACCTTAAGTCCTTAGTCCTTAAGGGTCCTTAGTCCTAAGGATCTAGTTCCACCCCCCCCTTCCATGAGCAGGGACACCTCACACTAAATCATGTCACCCAAGGCCCTGTCCAGCCTGGCCTTGAACACTGCCAGTGATGGAGCATTCACAACTTCCTTGGGCAACCCATTCCAGTGCCTCACCACCCTCACTGGAAAGAACTTCTTCCTTATATCTAATCTAAACTTCCCCTGTTTAAGTTTGAACCCATTACCCCTTGTCCTACCCCTACAGTCCTTACTGAAGAGTACCTCCCTAGCATCCTTATAGGCCTCCTTCAGACACTGGAAGGCTGCTATGAGGTCTCCACACATCCTTCTCTTCTCCAGTCTGAACAGCCCCAACTTTCTCAGCCTGTCTTCATACGATACACTGAATACCTCAAGTCAGTTTTACAGCAATCTCCTTCTGCAAGGATGTGCTGTAGGTATGAGGCTCCAGTGGCTTTGCAAATGAATAACTGTTTGCAGGATCAATATTCATTGTCAAGTACTTGCTCAGAGAAGGAGTTGGGGGGAGGAAAAGATGGAGGGGAAAAAAAACAAAAAACCACCAAACCGCAATAAACACACAAAGATGAAAAAACAAGAACTGGAAGGAACTAAGCACACACTGACAGGTAGCAAGAGTAGAAAAGCTTATCCCAGGAGCCGGGTCCCAGACGTGGCTCTCAGTCCCAAACCAAAAGCATGAACAACTCCGTGCCTATCAGATCCAACTCAAGCCTCAGAGGAAAAAAAATAAATAGCCAGGAAGAAATACGATTTTGATCAAGCAAAAGTACTATTTTGATCCTTGCAAAAGGGATACAATGCACTGGGACATGTATACACATACAGAAAAACAGAGACTAAATCAACTACAGCCAGGCACAAGTAGGCTTTCGTCCTGCCCCCTTCCATGTTCTTTTCTTTCCCCCTTTACAAACACCCAAATAAAGAATAGCAAGATTTAATGGAAAACTAAGTATACTTTTAAAAGCAGCTATCACACAAAACAAGATATCAAACAAAACTTCACAGCATGTAAAGATGCTCCAATGGAAAATTATTCGCAAATCACAAGAACTACATTTCCCAAGGTAGTAAGCTTAAGTATTGGGCACCAGTTCTACTCACCTCCTGATGGCAACAAATCACTTCTTAAAAAGAAGTATTTAATTATTTATCCCTTTGATCACTTTGACTGAACTCTTCAGGCGAGTTGAGAGGGTTAAAGTAGAAATCATGCGTGAAAGATTGATCTTGTGAGTAAAAGCTGTTTCACTAGAGATGATACTCATTTACCACATAGTTTTGCAACTTTAAATAGGAGGTAAAACACGCTGGTATTGTGTGCTGAGCACTCTATATTTCTGAACTGAAATAAACACGCAGCACTTGGAAGTCCTGAGGCTTCATTCATTCTCATAAGGGGCTTAAGCAAAGACTTCTCAGCTCTGAGGCTTAGAGGGGGAGAACAGCTTTTTGCTCCATCTAATGGTGATAGGGCGTAAGCATCTCCATTAACTTACCTACCTGGCAAAGTCAACCCAGGGCAACTCGTGCACATTTTTTATGGTGTGCGGGATCACGCCTGGGCTGTGTGTTGATAAGGCATGGCACAGATACAGAAAACTGCAGAGGAAGAAGAGGCAGTTGCAGGCAGGTTCCTGGAGAAGGCAGGTAACATAGGGACGGCTGGTATCTGCCACGGGCATCAGCTCCCAAAACACGAGCTAGGGTTTGTTCCCATGCCCGTCTCTGCTTTCTTCCCCAAGCCTCCAGACCCTGTGCAGGATATTGGCTGCATGTGTTGGGCCTCCTGCCATAGGAAGCTGATGTGGTGAGGGCAGGAGAGCTGGGGCAGAGCCAGCAGGCCAACTTCACACAACAGCTCTGGGCAGCAAAAGACTGACCACCTCCCACTGACGAGCAGGGTGTGATTTGGCAGCATGGCCCACTCCCTAAGCCAGCTCATCCCCATGCCTCTGGCACCTACTTGAGTCTGCCACCAAAATACATGGATGGGGGAAGAGCAGACTACACAGCTGGCCTTCACCCACTATTTAATGTTTTGCTAAGCAGATGTCATTATGCTGACCAAAGGTCCATGCTGTTTTTCCACTGAAAGGCTATCAACGATCTCTTACTCTCCAGGGCTTCCAAGAGCCCTCAAATGGCGAAAGTCAGGACAATTTCTCTTACATAAGGGCTAAGACTGCAGTGTTTCCAGATCACTTATGGACCTTCTTTATGGTGTAAAAGAGTTCCTAAACACTGTGCAAGTCTGGCTCTTGAGATACCTAATGACTCCAAGACAAGAGGCTCACACAGCAAGACAGCATTCTTTTGGGATGAGGAAGCACCCACAGGTATAGACAAACCAAATGATGTATGGCTTGTTCTCACACAACGGGTGCTACACTGAGCATTGTTAGGGACAAAACAGGGTGGTTTTGCTCCTCACCAGGCAATCAGACCACAGAGTGAAGGGCACTGTCACACTGATACCTCCATGTCCACACTCCAAGCACAACTGAGTAAGGAGAACTGTTGACACTGAACACTGCCCGGTGCTTACTTTACACTGACCTTGCTCACATTTCCTTCACAATCTATCTACTCCTGAGCAGACAGTAAGAATACCTGGCTTGTCCTTTATAAGAAATGAATTTATTTGGAAGTACTAAATCTTGGCAGAGACATGTTTTGGGTTTTTCTATACGTGGATGGTCAAGGGAAAAGACATGTAAAAAAGAAGTAATTCCAAGTACTCAACTTACATCACTTTAAACAAGCTCAACTTTCAGAAAATAAGGAGCAGGTGTTCCTTCTCAAAAATCAGATCTTAATGCAAGTTGGGCACTCAAAACTCTCTAGTCAGTCAGTTTAGAATCTTTATTCTGGAAGCAAGGGGAGATTTCAGTAGATGTGAAATGGCAGGGGAAAAAAAAGGCAAAAAATAGCAGAGATATCTTCTGATCTGAAACAAGACAAGGTACAGAGTTTTACCCAACACAACTTCCTTTCAAGCCCACTAACACAGCAGAAGTTAATTCAAGTATCTGCTAAAGATAATTGTATGTCAAGATGGTCTGATTGCTCTGCAGGTACAGAAAGTTTATTTTATCCTAATTCCCTATACCATCTGGCAACTTCATAATCTGGTCATCTTCTGGCAATTAATATCTAAGTTCTATCTAGTTTTGCAAAATACTTAGTAACTGCATTATTAAAAATACTTGAAACATTATCTCAGCTCAGCAAATTGTCTGTACTTTGATTTTCTATGAAATTGTACATAGATATTTTGCATATATTTATATATCAAAAGAAGTTTACTGTCCTATTTCTGATACACATTCCAAAAAGCATTTAAGGCAACATCTGTAAATATTGTAAATATTAACATGATAAAAACAAAAACAACTTAGCCGAAAATTTTCTCCCAATATATCTTATGCAAGTTTATAGGAGGAAAACGAAATCATACTTCACTTTTGTCTTTAGGAATATACATGAAGTAAACAAGACAAAAACTGTCATGAGATCTTTATGTTACCTTTAATAAAAACATTACTGATCTGCCATTTATATAGCTCACTTCTGGCAGCGAATGTACTCATCCCCTTATTCCTCCAACTTCAGATGTAACAGTACTTAAAAGGGGCCTATAAGAAAGATGAGGAAAGATGGTTTAGCAGGGTCTGTTGTGATAGGACAAGGTTTTAAACTAAAAGAGTCAAGATTCCGGCTGGATGTGAGGAAAAACTTCTTTACAATGAGGGTGGTAAAATACTGGCACAGGTTGCCCAGAGAGGTGGTGGATGCACTATCCCTGGAGACATTCAAGGTCAGGCTAGGTGTGGTTCTGAGCAAATTCATCTAGTTGAAGATATCCCTGCTCCTTGCAGGGGGGTTGGACTAGATGATTTTTGAAGATACCTTCCAACCCAAACTGTTCTATGATTCTATTCTCTGTTTCTATGTAATACGTCATATAAGAAAGAATGATTTATTTTTTATTTTATGCACACATGCCATAGAAGAGAATAATTTCTACGTATCTATGTTAGCTGCATGAACCAGGATTTTCCTTTTCCTATGGTTATGCACCAGTACTTACTGGGGATTTGGCTAACTTAAGTAATACTTACTGTTAGCATTCTCTTACACAATTAAGACATCAAACTTTTTGTTTATACTCAGGAAAAAAAAGCTGATCTGTCACTGTCATCTTGCAATAATCAGTGTTGATAAACTTTATATCGATTTCTTTTTTTTTTCAGAATGTAGAACATTTTTTAATAAATTCTCTAAGTTTGCTATTCATTTAGAAACATGACAGCAAAGGAGCACAACACAAGCCACACTATATGAGAATTTTTTTAATTATGTTCCCAACACTACAGAAACAAAGCTACTCAGAAGTATCAGATACATATAATTAGTACCTTGGCATCAGTTTGAATACCTAAAAAAAAATACGAAATAGATCCAAATATCTATTATGAAGCTGGAGTCAAGACAGAAAGCTACTTATTTACAAGAAAAAATATCCACCACTGCCACACCATAATGTAAGTACCAGGAAGAAAGTTCACATTCAGAGGCCAAACATTTCAGGATTTATCTGTAGATAACTAGACTAAAGTTCTTCTCATAGTAAATTAATCACTATGTCTTTTGACCAATACACTACAGGAACTGTAAGAAAAGCAATGCCATCTGTCTAGAGGTGCATCAATGAGAAAATGAAATTGGCTATTTATTACTAAACTTCTGATGTTATTCATATAAAAAAGAATCAATACAGTCAGAAGTGAGGTGATGCATTTCCTCAGAGAAATATGCCACATAGCCTTTTGTAATTTAATGGGCAGCCAGTTAACAGGAGAGCATTACTGAGGTCAAAGAATTCACAGCTTCACACAGATGTATATAGAAGAAACACCTAACATGCCTCAACCACAGACGGGTAGGGCATTCAAACTTCTAGGCCTGTCAAAGGCAAGAACAAATTTGCTAGAGCCAAGCTTTGAAAGCTCTTGAATGTATTACTTACCATATAATGCAGCTGCAGCAAGTAGCACTAAAACGTGCACAAAATTTAAGTTTTAGAATGGAAAGTGGTAAAAAGTGAAATGTGTCCTACTTGCAGTAAAATGTTCCAGGTATTAACATAGGCTGCAAGTGAAATAAGACAGTCTTGATGCAGCTGACTAGTGACTAAAAAAAAAAAAAAAATAAAATAAATTAAAACCATAAAAATATAAAAATACTATCAGCTTTGCAAAAACATTTTGAGGTAAAGATTTGATTTGCCTTGGCTAAGAGACAAAGGTATCTTCTTCTTTATACAATCCTTGCATTGAGATGCGCCTGGCTTGATTTCGACATTCGCAAGCTCACCTTTAATGTACTTTCTCAAGTTCTCCTTACTACTGCCTTCAGTAGTGAAGGCTTCCTCTAGCAATCAAGCTTTCTAGTGTTAACTTTTATTGTTACATTCCCATCATTACATATATCCGAATCAACATTAGTGTAGTAACTCGTTTCCTTTAAATAGTGTCTCCTGTTTCGGCTTCTCTTGGGTGTATTAGTGCTCTTACACTCACAGACTTCCAGCACTAGAACTCTTTTTTTTTTTTCTTAAAGAGTTTGAATTTTATTATTTGCTTCAAATATTTACTTGAGTTTCATTGTATAAAAAGAATTATTCAGTTTTCATTTATCTTCCTCCACACTTAATATATTCACTATATTCTCATCCACATTTATGAAACACTCCCTTTTAGACTCTTATTAACCTATTCTTAATATTTAAACTACACTTAGAGATTGGTGTTAAGCAAGAAATTCAGTTAAACAGTATATTTATTAATTCAAAGCTTTTCCTTAGAAGAATTTTAGCTGATTGCTTCCCAAATTTCATTTTCATCTTTTTTCTCCTGCCTGTTCCTTTAAAACATAAGACAAAAATGGTATAAGGAATACAGGAGCCTTCACTCTCTGATGTATACACCTATATTTTTTAATGAGTTTCATGATTCTGAACAAATAGAAGTTAAAAAACCTGGGGCATTGTAATTCAGTAAAAGAATGGGTAAAAGAAGCAGTAATGGAGGAAGCATACCATCAAAATCACTTCATTACACAGTATCAAAACAAATGTCTCATTATATATACATTAGTGATAACACATGCAATATAAATCTTATTTAAATCCTGAGATAAACTACAACTGATTATCCAATTTATCAGTTAAAAGCAGTTTGTCATATAAATCTGTCTTATTAGATGACTTGCTGTCTAAAAAGGGTAGTTCCTTATTCTCCTCTTGGATAAGTGGCCAACTTTAAGTCAATGCTTTAACATTTCACTCCAATGTTTCAGTTATAACACTGATTTTTTTTAAAACAGGTTTCTATCTACCTCTCCTGCTTTTCCATTTCTCAACGCACATTTCTTTCCATTGTGTTTATCATTCTCTGTTTTGTTTGTAAGGAAGACAGGGAAAGGACAAAGGAAAGACCATATATAAAAAGAATATTGCGTAACTATGAAGTTCTACACTTGGCTTCAGGGAGATTTAAATTACAGTTCAGTAATTTCAAACATGTATTTGAAACAGCATATTGTGATAGACTGTTTCCAGTCCCCACCGGCTGCCATTCAGAGGAAATAAACTGTGAACCACAGCTTGAGAGGAACCTGCTACCAATTTCCTAGACTTTGGGAGGTCTACAGATGAACCCGCTGGTGACACTTATCTTCTCTAAAATGCAACACTGCCCAGACTGAAGAGCTACCCTCTCACTGCCCTGTATGGGCACACAAAACTGCTACACTAAGAGCCAGCTTATCATAGCACTTAGGTTTCTCACCATTGATTTAAGTGAATTCATCTTCAGCATTGTAGTAGGTAAACATGGTCACGCTCCTATGTCTCCTTAGCTAATGGGTGATAATTTCTGAAAAAGGCATTACCTGCAAGGAGTTTGAATTGTCTACTGTCAATTTTTAGCCAATCCTATAAAAATCAAAAACCGAGACTGAGAATTCAAATGGTGCATTTAAAAATGCTTTCACTTACATTAATAAATTAAATCATCATCTTTCTTAGAGAATAGGATTGGTATCCTGCACCTCTGTCACACATCTACAAAGCTGTTTCGTGTTCTCCTTTCTAAACAGGACAACAAAACACCTTAACACCCAGACTACTGAAACCATACGAGAGATAGAAAGACAATCATTTTTCTGACAAATTATTTTTAGAAGATTTAATGGTTTTGGAGGTTCTATTGCCTCACTAACCCAAAGTTTACAAACAGATTTGCTGCAAATAATATTTTCTTTCCACTAAAAATCTCCTCCCACAAACATGTAAGTAATCAAAAAGTCAGCCTGCTTCTCTCCTTCCCCCTCACCACTCAGACACAGCAAGCCAAAACACAGCCTCTCCTATACCTATACAACCCTGAAAGCTTTCCTGCACTGTGGCAACATGACCAATTTTGTTAGCTGAACTCAGGAAGAATTTGCAAATTGGGGAAAAACAAACAAACAAAAAAAACCACACGCACAACGTTCCTGATACCCAGAAGTAATTTATGAAGTTTACAGAAGTCCAGCAGACCCTAGACAGAAGTCACCATGCCCATGCCTGGATTGACCACTTTGGCATATCACTTAAAATTGCCCTAGGGTGACATTCCCTGCTTTATCTTCTGCTGCTACATACAAATTTTAAAACTCTGTATTCCCTAACTCCTCCTTACCAAATGCGATTTCTAGAACAATTCCAATTAAGTTTCCCTCCAACATAATTGAAACATGTACAATTACCAGGAAACAAGTTTGTCAGGTTGTAAAGAACTGCCAGAGCTGACCTATCAGCCACAAATTAGCAATTTCTCCACATGGCTTTTACTAACAAACTTTCAATCATTATGTATCTCAGTCTATGCTTACTCTCCTCCCAGAAACGTTCCTCACAAACTAAACCCACAGGTCTAAGATGAAAATGTTCCCTCACCCCTCCACCACTGAAATAACTTAAGACAGCCTTCACTACATGTACTTTGCACCTTTCTTCCTCTCTGGACCTGCAAAAACATACTAAATATTATGTTCTAATATTGTATGCGTATTATACATAAAGACTGAGCTTTGGAAATATGTCCAGTATCTGAGAAATAAAAATTTAAACACTCTTCCTTTAAACACAGTTCTAAGACCAGAATTTATAAACAATTGGCTAACAGAGCTTTCTGTGAAAGTTTATGAATTATATCTCATTGCATGTACCAGGACATTTTGCTCCTAACTGGAAAGGTTTTTTTCATCCACCAGATATGATAGCACAAAAGTTTAAAACAAACCAAAAAAAAAAACACAAAAAAACCACACCACAACCAAAAAAAACACAGTGTGACAGAAACATTCATGGTTATCATAGGGTGGGAGGAGGACCCGTAGAGTAAAAATCATGCTGAGACAATAGCAAATCTTTCTCATTGCCCAGGCTTTTTCAGTGTACTTAAGAATGACCCAAATCCAGGCATTCAGAGCCTACATCTCTGCAAGCTGCAGCTGAATCCTGAGGCAGTTTTTCTCATAAATCAAATGCTAAATTTGGTAACATATTTCAATATGCTTAATAGTGGGGCCAACTGAAAAAAAATAATAAAGAAAATGAAAACTAGCAACCCAAATGTTTCTTATGGCTTTCATTTTATACTAACATTCACTCATGCTTCCAGCTTCTTAATATTCATGTCCTGCTGCATGCTGATAATGGATTACTTCCCTAACATTCCAAATGTTAGGGAAGAGCACAAAAAACATGAGCGTGCAAGCTGAGCTGTAGGTGCAAATGGAACTGACAGCATCCCAAAGACAGGTATGGCCAAAGTTGCTACACCAAGGGAAAAAAAAATGAAGTTTGGGTTTAATTGAATCAAATGTGTTTTCCTACTGTACTTCTTTCCTGCAGGCAGGGGCATCTAAGGGAGAGTGGCACAACTTAACCTCCTGTACAATAAACCCATTGCAGTAGTCCGCATCGATCCAAATGAAAGCACCTAAGTGACTCACTCTCACTACTAAAGCAATTACTGAAGTATGAACGTGGAGTATAATTACAAGTAAACTGTAAAACAAGCAAAAAAAATATAAGTGTGAGAAGCAAAAGACATGAAACTTCTCTATTCATTTTGTATCCATTGCTTTAAGATCTTCGTAAGAGTTGGAAGGTAACATTTTTTCAAACACAACACAGATCTAGGAAATTAATGGCAGTAACTTACAAACTAGCAATTACGAAAAACTGATTAATTTTATTGGCAACTAATCTATAGGAATTACTGTAAATGTTTCCAAATTCTTTTTTAAGCATAGGAAGAAACAGTATTCTGGGTTTAATATAATTCTGTATCCTAAGAGTGATGATCATCCACAGGGATGCTGAAAGAAAAAAAGAAAATAAAACCTAGAAACCATTTCTACTCACATGTGAGGCTAAAAAAAAAGCAGAACTGTGATAAAATGCTGTAAAATGGGGAAAGGCTTTTACAAGAAATTGTCAAAGAGCAACTACTGCAATAGAGCAGAACTCTATAATACAATGAAAAACCTTAACCGATTTAATAGTCAAAGGAGAGAACAGAAGGCATCCTTCTTCCCTTCCTCCTTCCTTGCTTCTTTCCCTCCCTCCTCCATCTGCCCTTAAACAACAGCAGGGTCTCCCCTGAGAGAAGGACATGTGGGTTTGAATCCATTTGTGCTGAAGGAGAGCTGAACCCCAGTGTCCCAATTTGCCCACTGCCATGCAATTATGGAAAACGATCCTTCGCACTTTTTAAAAAGACCAAACCACACAACCAATGTACTTACCTCCAAGAAAAGGTCTCCAACAACTAACTGCCCATCAAGGTGTTTGTTGGCCCCCACCCTTTAGAGCTATGCCAAGCATTTTTCCTCCTCCATCCTTCTTCCACGAAGGGTGGGCAGCAGACACATACCCAGCATGGCCCATCTTCCCAACAGGTCCAGGCAGCTCCCCTGGGAACACCAAACTACTCTTCACAAGGACTGAACCTCAGTGGTCATACTGAGACAGCTTTGCCCTGAATCAGCCTGCAAAGTCCTACTTCTTAGGGACTGTAACACCCAATTAGGCACTAAAAGCAAGTTACAGACCCCACTGAGAATGCTGCTATATTGGTCACTGTTAACACATCCCTGTTTGCTCTTGTCTGCGCTTACATGCATTTGCTCTGCATACCTGCTCACACGAGAGGAGTGATGAGGTATCTTCAGAAGTAAAGCTAAGCACAGAAGCAGCACAGAAAGTAAAGGCAAACATTTTTTCCCAAGTCTCCCAATTTCAGATACACTCAAATACTTAACAAAGCAAAATATTTCTTAAGACACTATTTGTTAGTTGGCCAGCATGAAAAGCAGAGACATACATTAATATTAAACTGTTCAATACATTTAATTATTAAGTATAGAAGCAAAACTAGATATATATGCTAGATAGAGTCTCTGGATATGCAGGCTCCACATACACAGGCCCAGGTCTGTAAAATAAGGGCCCCATAAAAGTCAACGGAAATTTTGCTCTGAGCATCACTGGAATGAGGATTTCCTTGTTAATCTTAGAGACAGCAGTTTCAGATGTCATTAATTTTTAAAATAACTATTTACATTAATAAATCCAAATATATGACTGACAGCATTAAAATTTATGTATGTATACAGGAAGTCCACAGCTAAAAAAGGAGAATGTAATACTAAATGCAAGAAGAAAGTTGACACAATATATCTGGCATTTTCAAAGACAAATTATTTATCCTCTCATTATTTTAATTGAAAAATAAAAAAATCAGGTCATTTAAAAACATAATAAAATTATTAAAAAAAACCCCAACATTATTTAACATTAAATAGTAACTAAGCAGGACCCACTGAGGACAGTTCTTGGCCCTTTGCCATTTAGCAGTATACCAATGACCCAGAAGACAAACAGTGGCTGCTGATACAAGCCACAGCTGGCAGAGGGACTGGGGAAATAAAACAAAGTTTACAGCTGGACATAAAATATTCTAACCTATTCTGTAGAACTTTACTCATGTTCTGAAAAGGAACATCTCCAAAAAATTCCTAGTGAGCTAGTAGGTGAATCTGAGCTCCTAGGATGATGACACAGAAATGAAGAGGCACATAGCAATCCTTTGTTAAATCAACAGGAAAACAGTGAGAGTATTGATTTTAGTATGTTGTATTGCGCTGGGGAGGTGGATGTTAACAGTGTATGTACAGTTCTCTTTTAAACGTTTTCATAAAAATGCCACCAAAACAATTCATATAGATACAGTAATAACAAAGGGCTAGAGAAAATGCCTTACAGCAAGAGTTAAAGAGCTGCCAGATTAGTTTAGAACAAGAGAATTGAAAGGTCACTTCATTAGAGAGTATAAACATCTCACTAAGAGTAAAGTATTGAAGCTCTGAAGCAGAAACCAGAAGCAATGCCTGGGAACTGAAGCCAGACAAATTCATATGAGAAATACAGCTTAATTACATTTTTCAGCAATGAGGGTCATTAACTACTTATGAAGTTAGAGTGAAATGTGGCTTCTTTGCCCTTCCATGTCTGCAAATGAAGACCAAACACTTCTAGAAGCTGCAGTCTATGGCAAGTAGTAGCTTAATACAAAGGTAGCTGCATAAAGTCAAAAAAATCCTATATTATGGGTTAGAGCTTAACTCATATGATGTAATGGTCCTGCAAGACCTTAAAATTGCTAGGTCATATGAATCAGTGCCAAGATGAATAAATAAGTGGTAATAAATCACATTGAACCATACAGCGCCATTACAAACAGGTATCCTATTTTCTGTAAGTCACCCAGCCTTTATACACAGGTCCAAGGGAACTCCATCTTGTAACAACAACATGTTTCCCTGATATGATCTCATTTCATGTAGTAAAAAGACTTTTCTTTTCATGTGTATCTTAAAATGCATATTTAACTTTTTTGCGTACTTCTACTACTTCGTAGCTGTGACAAATGTCATCTAGATATTAATACAGCATTACCAAAAATTAATGCTATATTAAAACTAAAATTTAAAAAGTCAATGAATGCTCATTATTATAAATACTTCAAAATGTTACTTCTGGCTGGAAAAGCTCATTAAAAGTCTGAAATAACTATTTTGATAAAAGGAGAAACATTGATTACATAATTTGCACTCATTTTGTCATTTCTGTCCTTTTTATTTTATTGTTTTCCCTTCTGCTGCATAGTAGTTTGACACTGCTGACTCACGGGCGGCAAGTATATTCCCAGACTGAATGTAAATGCATCTTATGTCCCTAAATTGGCATTTCCCAGCTATTCATCTCCTCCTTAATACCACCTGTGTTCTGAGGGTGCATCTGGAAAGAGACTAAGTGAAGAAAGAGAACTGACCTCTGAAATGGAATTGTTTCTTGATTGTTTTGTACAAAACCATTCCATTAGGTAAAGGGCTGCTCCTCCAGCACACAGAAGTAGAAACAGCACAAAAATTATCCCAGTTTGGAGAGCATCGATGCCAAAATACAAACAAGTATCAGACAGCAGGACTTACTAGCCTGCAAAATTCTAATGCAAATAAAGAAATGGGAACTTCAGAGTATCATATATTCATAAAAAATTTGGACTTACAGAAGGTACGGATCCTTCAGGAATGCAAGTACTAATCTGAGATAAAAAAAAAGATAAAAATACAAAAAAGGCACAGAGAAGGAAGTGAAGAGGTAAGGTAGCTCAAGTCCTGTTCCAAGGCAATCCAGACAGAGACTTTTCCAATCTATTCCTCAGCCTTCAGGCAATCTATTCCAGCACCAAGATTTTAGGGAAAAAGTAGTATGGTTCTCAACTACATGGAGGATTTTATATCAATGTTTTAGTTTACAGAGTTACTTTTGCCTCATTATAAATATGAATTTACTTGCACAGCATAACAAAAAGGGGGTTGTGATTCTACCTGCAGCTTCCAGCATAACAAATTATGCCAATAAGGAAGACTCCATAAATCTGTTATAAATAAAGAAGAAAGGGGAAATCACGTACATATATGTATATGCACAGCAAATATTTGGCTAATTTCAAGAGTTCTTAAAACATACATTTTTTCTTATATTTTAACAAAGAATAAAACATTTTGCCTCTTAGAAAAGTTTGAAGCAAAGTCTTAATGAATAACCAGTCTGCACTTTGAAATACTGAAAGATAAACTAATGTATCATTGTTCTACGTGGTGTCTTCCACCTGCTCTGTTTTGATGTCTTTCCTTCCCAACGTAGACAACTATATTCCAGCAATACTGGCTTCAAATTTGCCTAGGCAAATATTTCACAAACTCAAGATAAAATTGCCTTCTTTTGCCACTGATGTTCTTACAAGGGAGACAGGAGAGTGTGCAACCTTAAGCAGCAAAGCAGTTTCAAAACTGCTACTGATGTAATTGCGGAAAGAAGTCTGTCTCCCATTGAATTTTTAAATTGTGAACTTCTGAAAGGGCAATTTGGGTGCATTCTTCTGTCATCAAGGCTTGGCACCAACTTCATTCACGCAAGCTCTAGTGATGCTGAAGTCAATTTGTTTTTTTAATCAATCCTCTGGTGCAGAATCTGATCGCCTATCAGCAACAGTTAGTTATTCCAGTGTTCCAGAAGACTTTTTCTGTACTGCAAGCAGCCTCCTTGTTGTTCTCAGTCCTTCAGACCTACTTACATGCACAAGAAAATTAAATAAATCAGATTTATTTAATCTCCATCAATTTGTCAATGCTTTATGTAGTTGGATCTGAAAGCCTCAGCTTAGCAGAGGGAAGACACAGATGAAAAAGGCACCTCATCTTGCCCATCCTAACATGCTAAAGTACATTTAAACACTCAGTTAAGTATATATTCTTATACACAGCAGCAGAATGCTTATAAGATCGTAACATATATTTAATGAATATAGCATAAAATATGATTCATAAGCAAATAGTGATACAGATGGCTTACTTTTTTTTTTCTACAAAACCTTTAATACATCAATCAGAACATGGATTACATGCCAAAAAAAAAAAAGAAGTTTGGCACAGAAGAGAAGAGGCAATTTGGCAGCTTCTCAGCAAATACAGATTAAAGGACACAAGCTCTAGTGCATACAAGAACAAGATAAATAACCCCAAAAGGTCACAGAACAAACTCTGAGATCTGTGGGTACTTACGTAATAAAAGATAAACCTGCTTCTGTGAATAAAACTGCATAATTGTAGTATTGGATCTCAGTAAGATTTTAAACACGTGTAACACCACACTAATTATTGTGCGTGCTGCAATATTTTTTCAATAACAGATAAGTTTTTCTACTCCAGTACAAAATGCCTTCGTTAAGTTTTGCTCTACAAAGGATGCTACCAGTAACTTTTGTATTGGATTTATAGTTCCATGTAATTCAGAATAGTGTGCTATTAAATCATATTACTTTACACTGCAAAAATATTAGCAATAATAAGTCACTATAGTCCCACTGCTAACAATACAGTATTGAAGTTGAGAATGCTCCAACCCTGGTGGTGTTCAAGGCCAGGTTGGACAGAGCCTTGGGTGACATAAGTTTAGTGTGTGGTGTCCCTGCTCATGGCAGGGGGGTTGGAACTAGATGATCTTAAGGTCCTTTCCCACCCTAACTATTCTATGATTCTATGAAGCTACAAATGCAGATTCTTTAAAAAGGAGGAATCAGTTATTAAGATCAACAGGAATTTTCTGGTATAGTTATTCATACATCAGGAAATGTTAATTCTACATTAGCCCTCTTCCTGAATCTGAGATATCCATGGAAACAGAAAACAAGACATGGATTGAAAGTGCAGCAGAATAATCTTGCTTCTTTCATCAGCCATATCACTATGGTTGGGCCAGTAACTACCCCCCCTCCCCCCCAGCAATATTAAGATATTTGTTCCTCAGAAAAGAACAAAAAACAAAACAAACAAACAAAACAAAACAAAAACAACAACAACGAAAAAAAAAAACAAAAACAACCACCTGGGGCAATCAGAGGGTCCATGCAGCTTTTTTATGTGTAACAGTCTGTATTTTATTGCAGACTTTCATCATACATGCATCAAAATATAAAAGGCTTCTCTCCATCTTTATCATACTCCTTCTCTCCCAGGGTTGATTTTTGGAAGCAAGAAGTATTTTTGTGCTTTTCCATATTCCTCCCCCTTCCCAGTAAGTACTTCAGCATTTCAATGCACACAGCTTATGACTTTTAATTCTATGTAAAGTAAATACAGTTTTGCTAACGAGGCTAACCATGCTCCTCGATCTGAAGCAGCGTGACTGCTGTTGTCCTGAAAATGTGATTAAGTTAGCAGCCTTTTTAAAACAATCTTACTGATGGGCATCCTTTTAGGGAGGCTTGCAGCACTCTTTTCTCATTGACTGCAAATGAAGAAAACTCTCATAATACTCACATATTCCTTGCCTGCTACCCACACGTCCTTTGAATAAAGCATGCACCAGTCCCAGAGAGCTACTAAGGGTGTTCCACCTCAAAGCTGAAGCAGCTGAGCTGGATTTCACTTTATGGTTGCTCATCCTCTTGACCAGGAGCCATTGCAGCAAATGGCGCAAGAACTGAGCACGCAGTGCTGCAACAGCTAATCGCTGGCATGCAGAAATGAGACAAGGTGGCAGAGGCAGCAAACAGAAACATAGGTTAGAGAAAAGTATGGAAGTGTCAAGGAAACAGATATCTTCTGACATCAGGTACCTGTCAGTACTTGGTATCTTCTTGTTCCCTGACCTGGGAACTCCAGTAGTGGTAGCAGCTGCAAACAAGCTAAAGCTGGGAGAAGCCTGGAGTCAAAAGATGCAATGTGAACAGCTGTGACGTCTAACAGACTCCTACATTTTCTATCTCCATCAGAAACATAGAAGGTAACAGTCAGCTACTGAAATTTTGGATCATAAGATTCAATATATGACATATAAGATTAGCGTTATTCTATATAATGGATGACATGTTTAATAAAAGGGAGGACGGAAGGATGCAAGGAAGGAAGGATAGACAGAAGGTAAGTAAATCTGGGTCCACAGAATAATCAGGACTATTATACAGGATCTCCCATATCCTTTGAGCCAATGTGTCTGCCAGCTACAGCTGTGGGGCTTGTCCTCTCCAGATGCTGAATAGAGGCTTTTTCTTGCAGAAGTTCTAAGCAGTTGCAACTACTACAGAGGTAACAACACTGATCACATACAGGAAAGATGGCCAAACACTGGCACAAAGCCTTCTCTTGGCAGAAAGGATTCTGGAATTTGCCTAAGATAATGGAAAATATGTATTTTAAAAACATATTTCAGATCAGACTTGAAGGAGGGTATGGGGAATGACACAACAACCACCTTTGTCCTTATTATTTGGAGAGGGCTACAAAAACATCGAGCACTGCAAAAATTCAGATCTAGCTGTCCCACAGTGCACATGGAGACCTGGAAGTTCAACTGACTTAGCCTTAATCATTCCATACTTCAATTCTCCTTCTTTAAACATTCTTCTGTAAACAGACAATAAGAAGCTGTCTAATCTTACAGCAGCAGTGTAGAATAAATTCATTACAGTTTTAAGTATGCAGATACAATGATAAGAGTGCTCCAGAGCAGCTTTGAGGAAACAAGCAATTCTGCACCCACTGCAGAATATGGACACAGGTAATCTGAAGCAGAAGTAGTGTGGGCAAAATGAAATATTGAGCAGCTGATCTTTGTCAGAACACTATCCCACCCGCGCACACAGAAATATAGGAGTGCCATGAAAAAAAAAAATAAAGACTGTGCACATAAAGACAAAGATGCTCTGTCAACATTATGCTCTGTATTGTTATTTGCCAGTTTTGACAAAACATAAGCTGAAATTCTAGTTTTCACTGAGCACTGAAGAAAATGTTCTTAACAAGAAAAAATTAGACATTCTTATCATACAGCACTTCCAGGTTTCCCTACCAAATCTTTTTTTATTGAAACACAAATATTCTTAAAAAAGTTTTAGAAAACCCAACGTAACATTTCAAAAATAAGGAATCTAAAAGTGAAGATGTGAGGACTTAACAGAATGAAATTAATTTATGAAAACAAGTGCTAAGTATTTCATACTCTGGACTTTAAGACCTTTGCCGAATGTTATCTTTGGACAAAAGAAGAGGTTCAAGCTTCATTAGGTACCAGTATTTTGCATCAGTTTGGGTTTCTTGTGTTAGATACAACGGCTGTTAACATTATAAGACAATTCTTTTTGCAGAAATGGTTTATCATATCACATTCTTAATGCATTTGTGTTCATTTCAACCAAGACTTTGTTAATGTAGCCAAAAGGGCAGTTTTCTAGCGACTCCCAACAAGGCTATTAGATCTCATACCACTTCAACAAGTTTTCTGTCAGGGTTTTCCTATGCTAAGGTGACACCTTCATTCTAATCGTAAAACCAACACTAATGCTTTAAGATGCTGATATAATTTACAAGAACCTCAACTACAGCAAAATAAAATATTCGTATTTCAATAACTCATTTTAACTACGAGCCAGAGAACAAATCTTACAACTGATTAACTCAGACTGGCAAAGTTTTTTAAGTATTGTATGATGGATCTTAAATATCACAGGCTTTCTGCAGAAACTCCTAGTTAGTTCTCAAATTGCCAATACCAGTGTAAGAAAAACAGAAGCAGATTACAATCAGAAAAGTAGAATCTACTTTTCTCACATACCTCAATAAACTGCTTTTCTTAAATTTCCACTGAAATATGTTGGAATTCCTAACTACCATCATTTGAAGGGTGGTATCAAGTCAGTAAGCCAACATTTTACAAGTTTATTAGTTCCTATAGAATTTATACAGATTTAAAAAAAAACCAAAAAAAACCCACCTTTTACTTCCAATATTAATCTTTGCTAATTCAGTAATAGTAGTATATTTTTTTCCCTGATTTAGATCACCAACATCATAATGTAAGCATTTGGCAACTATCAGACACATAGATCCTTCAGTAAACCAGGAAGAGAGTGACAGAAGCATTTTTCTGTTTCAGCTGTAAAAACAAATGCTTTGAACAAATTTCTTACCCAACTCCCAATTCAAAGCAAACCTGAGTAATAACTTCTGTAAATCTCTCAACTATTTACCTGATGGATTTTTTTGCTGGGTTGAGCTTAAAGTAAAGGTATAGAACTCCAATTGATAAAAAGAAACAGGGGAAAAAAAAAAAAAAGAAAAAAAAAAAAGACGAGTATATTGTTAAGTCCCAATGAAAATGGTGAAAATGGAAGTTAAAAGGGAAGGCATACCAGCTATGAATAGAAATAAAAAATAACATTAAAAAGATACTAAAAAGATAAAAATAATAATAAATAAATAAAAACTTTAAAAGGTAATACAGAAGTTTACAGGAAATGTACTATGAGTTAATGGACTAATCTGGACCAGGGGTACACTCTTAGGATGTGTCTTAGAATGCAAGCCTCAATATTGCAATAAATCCAAAATGAATAAGCATTTTCCATGCCTTTTCCTTTGAGAAAGAACCTTGAGATAAGGAAAAAATTGCTCATAGTCAGGTCAGCAATGCTCAAAATAAGTCCACAGGCCATTAGAATTTTAAATGTTAATGTCAGGAAAATCCTTCCCTCCACAGCACTGCCACCTGTGCAGAGCTGTGGCCATGCTTCACCTCCCCCAGATCCCTGACATTCCGCTACTTCACGCCCTTTGGTACCCAGATCTGTTCAGAACAGATCCAGGTACTGCAGGTTCCCTGTAGGCAGCTGAGCACATGTAGAAGCTGAAACCACAGTTTGCCTTTTTCTTCCAGCTACCTGAAGAGTCAACATGTGGCATGTGAGCAGCAGGGCAACCCAAGGGAAACCACCAGCTCACAGAGCACTGCCTGGTTTCTGGCATAACAGCTCCAATGTGAAAGCTCTCCAGGAGCACTGGAGTGCTTCAGTTGACAGACATGTCTACATTCAAGCTAAATTAGGAACAGTGACACCAGCAGGTCAAGGGGGCAGATCCTGCACCAACACTTGGCCCTGGTGAGGCGCACCTGGAGTGCTGGGTCTAGTGTCTTGACTCCCTAGCGCAGGGGAGATATAGGGATACTGGAGCAAGTCCAGCAAAGGGTCACAAAGATGATTATGCACATCTGACAAACAAGAGGAGGCCAAGAGAGCTGGGACTGCTCAGCCTGGAGACGAGAAGGCTTGAAGTGGTATATCCATGTATATAATTACCTGATGGGGAGAGTAAAGATGACAGAGCCAGACTCCCCTCAGTGGTGCCCAGTGAGAGGACAAGGGGCAATGGACACAAATTTAAATACAGCAAATTTCGTTTGAAGAAAATATTTTCTTGCAATGAGGTTGGTTGAACACTGGCACAGGTTGCCCACAGAGGTGGTGGAGTCTTCCTCTGGAGGCATTTTAAACCCAACTGGACATGGTCCTGAGGAACCAACTGTGTGCTCACTCACCTCTGACAAAGGGGTTGGACTTCATGAATTCCACAAGTACCCTTCCGACCTCAATCATTCCGTGATTCTGCATACATTAAGTTTAAATGATCATCCTGCTTGATGCCAAATAAGAATGGAAATACTGCAGATATACAAACATCAGCAAAACACAAAGATGGTTAATTAAGTTTCCAGCTTAAAGCTACACCAAATGGGCAGAACTAAAATAGCTAGAGCTTTTGCTTATAATTTGTTAGCCTTGACCCCTCTCTTAAGGTCTTTTTGCTGTTTGATGATGTGACATTTTATAGAGCCAATTTCTGGATTCAAAAGAACAGTTTAATGAGTCAAGAGGGTGCCAACTTGGCCTCAAAACTGAGGAACGGGTTGATTTTTATCTCATTCTCTTTAAACACTCATTCTGTCCCTGCTATTTCGCTCCCCAACATGCATTTATTTTTCTCATTTCTTCTACATGCTGTTTAATCTTTTGCATCCATCTGGAATAACCCTCCCCTGTCATCACTGTATCCTGAATCACCAGCAAGTGACATTCTTGAAGTAATAATTTAAGAGCCACTGCCACAATGCAGTCCCTGCTTCCGGCTTAACAGTTCCACACTAATTTCTATTTTTTACTCCAAAAACAAAAGGCAATGTCATCCACAGTCGTAATAAGATATCCACTGCAAAGCTGTAATTAGTCTTCTTTCAGGGCTTGCCAACATTTCTTTTTAAAGTGGTAGTAAAAATGTGTACAAACAAGCACATCTCACCAGCACTCTGCCTAGGAAGGCTTTTGAGGCAAGATCCCATGAGAAAGGTTTGTAAAAGCTGGAGCAATTTAGCATAACCTATCGTAGTACAGGTGATTTATAGCAGTTACTTTTAAAAGGCTGCTACCAGTGAGTACAAGCAGGACAAAAACAGGTGTACTCTTTCTAAGGGTAAGTGATTTCATTTTTCTTCCCACTGGCCATTTTCATCTATCTTCTCATCATCTCCACTTGCTTTGCCATTTCCTCCTCAGCTATCTTACTAATTCAGTCTTAAATTCCAATTTCTACCTGCTTATAGCTGATGTTGCTACTATATATTCAGGATAAAAAAAAAAAAATACACTGCAAGTTGTGCCTTGAATACTAATCCATATAAACCCCAGGATTTTCTGTGTGCACAAAATTAAGGCCTTTTCTATTGTCTTCAGTACTCTTTCCCCACTGTACTTTCATGAAGGACTCCAGTGGACTCCTGGCCTTTTTCAGAACATAAAGCTATTTTTCCAGGTAGGGTCTAAAACATTTTTAACTGAGTAGTATTAATTCTGCACAAAAAGATTTAGAAGCAAAGAATGGATGCTTAAGGCACACATTCTACTTCCAACTCGAAGAAAATGCAGAGCTTAAATGGAGAGCACATAAGTTTGGCTATTCTTGTGTGAAGATGAGAAAGAAAGTAAAGTAATCAAATTCTCATTTTATTAAAACAACAGTGCTGCTTCACTAGCCTACAGCAGGACTGCGGACAGGAGCTCTTCGTCAGCTTCAAGTTGAACCAGATGAGATCGACTCATTCCTTCCATGCAAGATCCTATCAGATCTGCCTCTGCAAAGGAGATCTACAGGAAACCTTACCACATCTTTCTGCATCCTTACTCTCTAGAAAATCCCTCCAAGTCTGCTGGTTCACTGTTAGTAATTAAGTTAGAAAAGACTTATTTTCAAATGGTATAAAATGACCCAGGTCATTTCGACCTACAGAAGACAGGCTCAAGCAATTTGGGGCCATACAGGCATCAGTGACTTCATCAGCTGCAAATCAAAGACAATGTTCAACAACCACTTAACAACTTTGTGTTAACTTCCCCCAGGAACACATCACCTCTTTTATCAAACATATAGCATTATATAAAAGCAGCAACTCTAGAAGAGCTGAGCTTGCCTACATGCTGATCTTTACACAATCCAAAAGCCTGCCATTTAAAAAAGGGAGGTGATCAATATAGCCCATCAAAACAGGTACAAGTTTGCCAGCAGACTAATGGAATAAATCAAGACAAGAAAGAGCATGAACACATTACCCAGATATTAAACTGCACACCTTTTTTCCTGGTCAGGTAGTACATTCCTGGTTTACGGTTTAGTCGTCTTCCACACTGCTTCAGATCAATATCTATTCCAGCAAGGACAACAAAAGTGCACAGAATTCGCTCCTATACCCAGAGCTGCATTATCCACACAACCTACTACTCCTCAGAGAATCCTCACTCAGATGCTTTAAGAACAACATAACTGGTAACTCTCTTCTCTCAGAAAACACTGGGGAAAAAAGGGAAAAAGAGTGTAGAAGATCTAATCCCTATGTCATGCATCATTCTTATCTTTTGTCTTGAGAAACACCAGGATTTTTCTCCAAGATCCCTCAAGAAGCGCTTGCAATTGCAATTGCATTGTGACCTGATGGGAGGCAAAGCTCACTCTAAAGCTGGCAACCCATCAATTACCCTTTCTAATCTAATCAACCTTGACAGCTATAGATTCTCATTAACCAAACATTTTATTACCTAACTACAGTTACTTGTAAGTTAGTACTTGTAGGTATTATGTCGTACAAACTTGAAAGCTGACTTCTGGATCTTCTAAGACAAAATTCAAGGAAACATTCAAGGTCGGGCTGGACAGGGTTCTAATCAACATGGTCTAGTTGAAGATGAACCCCCTCATTGCAGGGGGGTCATACTAAATGACCTTTAAAGGTCCCTTCCAACACAAACTATTCTATAATTCTATGATTCTAAAACATGATATATATAGCATGAGCACAGCCAGTGTGGCAATAATCTGTTTTACAAGGTATTTCATTTACTTGCTAAAGGCTGCAAAACTAACCTCTGTCACCGCCATTTGCTGTTATTAGCCCATCACTATTTTGATATATGAATGATCAAATCCTTCCTGACATGTGACCTCAAAGTGCTAATAGGATGAGGGCCGTGGGATATAGGAACCCTGAGGGAAGATCTCATACCTCCTTGGGCGACTGATACATCATTTGGCAGCTCACCATAGATTCTTCATAGCCTCTGTCCTCATCAAGGGAAAAGGGGAAAACAAGCATTTTTTCACATTTATGCTTCAATCACCTCCTCCTTAATCACTAACGGAGCAACCCAAGTAGACAGGAATAGATTGTTACACTGCAGGAGCGCAGCTTTTCTAGAGCACAGCACATGTAAATACTCAGCAATCCTGAAAGTTTCTGTGAGTGACAGTAAGCAAGCTGTATGAAGAGACAAGAATTATTCTAGCACTCCTAATTTAATGGTGCTTTTCTGTTATATCATGCAATGTCAGCATGGACTGCCGTTCTAAAGGATAATCTTTTCTCATTTAAGCACTAAAGCATACTTTCACCAAATTTAGTATTACACAGTTTAAGAAAAATATGTGTCAGGAAAAGTGACATCCTTAAATCATTCCCAGTTTGCCTTCAGACTGGCACAGTTCCTAAATATAAATCATGTCCATTTGGGGTCTAACCTCCAGTGGACTTGAAAGAGGCAACCTTTCCATAACAACCCTTGTAGGGACCACTTAACATCATAACACATCAACACATCTCTAAAAATTAAAAATGGAACAAATATAGTCTTGGAGCTTTCTAAACTGATTTCAAAGAGCCTTCAGCCAAGTAGCTTCAAAATGACAGTTCTGCTTTAAGTCTCACAGATTAGCTTGTTAAGTCTACGAGCATAACATTGGAAATGGCACATCTAAGGTAATAAAGCAAATAGCTGCAGACATAAAATTTGGAGTTCTAGCTCAACAATAAACAGAAAAACAAAACAAAACCACAAAACAAAAAAAAAAAAAACAAAGAATGAAAAAGGCTAATAAGATTGCAGCTTTGCTTTTATAATTATTCTTTTCAAAATATCAATCAGCTCTATCAGACTCCTTGAATAAGCTAATGCAGCCAACATTAAAAGTCTCAGAAAACACTCAGGAGAAGACTACTCTTGAACAGTCTCCTAATTTGAGTAGGAAGCAGTTTGTACATCTGCCAACGGGTCTCTGCAATCAAAATACCAACTGCCTACATCAAGATCAATTTGCAAAGTTTAATCAACAGCTCAGTGTCCTCACTTATTTGTCATTAGCAATTAGTTTCAATACTACCTATGCTCATCACACGAAGTTTGCGTATTATCTAAATAAAATAATAATTTTAAAAAGTAAATATTTTTTTTTAAAAGAACTAGCAACTCTAAAAATCAGCATGTTTATAAAACCCAAAAAAAAGTCCTCACAAACATGCTATAGGACCTACATTAAGACCCAACAGCCATATTTAATAAAACACATTTGAATAAGCCCTAGCAAGTATAAAGGTCTCACGTGACCAATGTATTTTGTCTGCACAATGACATAGAAATTTTTCTTAATTCATGTGAAACTCTGCTGATCTTACAAACCAAATACACTAGATTTAACTTCAAATAACAGCCTTAGCAAACCATTTAAGACATAATAATTTGTTTTTACTTTTAAAGTCCTTATGCCAACCTGGTTTTTCCAGCATTTTTGCTTCTTCCACTGTGCCCCTTTCCTCTCTTCTCAAGTCAACACCAGGCTCGTTATTTCCCAATCTTCATGCATATGTGTCTAAAGAGTAAGGCACCCCGACTTAACACATGTGACCTCAGTATTTCCATGTCTCCAGATCAGCTTTACAGATCTAACACTTGCACATCAGAAGAAAAGGTCTTCATTTCTGCTCCCTCTTCTGGCTTTATGAGTGTACAGCACAACTGGAGTAGGGTGACATGGAGATCACCAGAACGCAGCCACCCAAGCGCTGTTTGCAGTCCCCCATTCCCAGAAAACTACACAGAGCTGTAAAGAAAGCATTCTTTGCACATTACTGCTCTCTGTAGTGAAACACGCTATACAAATAACCCAGATCAGTATTCATGAGAGTGATTTATCTTATCTCACTTATCAACACAAAAGACCAAGTACTCAACTTCCAAGGACGGCACAAAAATAGCTTCCATCTAATTTTTTAAGTGCATCCTAATGTTAATTTTAGCTCTGGAAAACCATCACGTGTAACAGAACAAACAGCATCCTCAGTAAGGGAAAAAAGGAGTAACATTAAATGTTCATATTTGCATATGTCTGGCATAAAAGGTCTTCATTTTCAAGCTTAGAATGCATTTTTATTATTTTTATATTTATTTTCATAATAAACACAAAAATTTAGGTTATTTACCTGTACTGACTTTGGCATCAAAGAATCAGAGGAAAAGGAAGGGGGGAAAAGCCAACTGCACAGTAGATTACTTTTCCAGTGTAATGTTGTACTGAAGAGAACATCTATTTTGAGAAAGCTATAGTTGCCAGTAGCATAGCCTTCTTAAGTTTTTTTGGTAGAAGCTGTCAAAAATATATGGCTTTTTTTGGAGCCTTACTGGATTTGGAGCACTTTATCTGGCTTTATTTTACACAAAATGGAAATTCGTGACTATCCTCTATTAAACGTGTTTGGGGAAACATTAAATCTTGGTAGGAAAAGAGCAAATAAATTCACCTATGTTTTTCTCTGGAACAGGTGGGATAGATGCTAAAAAATTAGATTAGAAAGAAACAAAAGTTGAGGAAGGCAGGGAGGAACATAATTTAGGCACCTTTGTCCGTAAGAATGACTTGGAAATTGTTAATGGAATGAGGCAATGTTAGAGAGAAGCTGCAGACACTGCTGGCTGTTGGGAGCCCTAAGTCCTGGCTCTGCTCTGCATGACTGTGTTAGAATGTCAGAGAATAAAAGCCATGGCTAAATGCAGGAAAAGGGGCTGGAAACTAAGGATTCCCTTTCATAGGCAGATGCCTCAGCTAATTGCAACTACTCAACAGTCAGACAATATATTCTTCACAACTCCAATTTCATTTTTGTATTTGCAACTAAATTCTTTCTCCCCGGAATACCCAAATGCCTCGTAGTTAGGAGCGACAGATGTTGGCTCAGACTTCCAGCCTTCACAGGGGATATGAAATGTGCGAACTCCAAAGAAGGGCAGAAATTGTGCAACACCATTGTGCCTGATATTTTCTATTAGCTACTGCCAAATGGTTTCCCAGATCTGCTTATCAGGGACATCTGGTATTCTGCATTAGCCAACATGAACTGGTCTGGAACACTCAACAGCCTCAGAAACAAGGTGTAAATTCTCATAATTAAAGATGGTCTTTTGGTGGTGTTTTTTTTTTTTTTTTGTGGTAACAATGTCACTTGACTCTTATGAAGCTTAGGAAGTCACCAAAATTTTACAAGATAGCCCATTTGCCATGACTTGTGATCTAGAGTTTACCTACATGCTTGCCTTACCACCTATCAGATCTTACTTGGCATATAGCCATTTCAGTTTATGAAAAAATTTGTTCAAAAGCAAACAATTCTTCATGGTCTGTTGACAACTCCAGAAGTGGTGCTTATAAACATGCACAGAAGGCAAGTTAACATACATGTCACAGGTAAGAGCAGCTCCCTTTTAACATACCAAATAGCAAATGCAGGGACACTCCAGAGTAGGCAGCTTACCTCTTGCCCTCCACACTTCTTTGGTTTATTCTGCAGTTCATGTAGATAAACAAACATTTAAACTACTGAAAAAAATCCTGGAGAAATCTAAATGTAAGTCATGATAATACAATTTACCAACAAACACTCATCAGTCCACCAACAGCATGTCTTCCAGATTCTCAGCACTTTATTTACTGTTTATCCTCTCTGAATAGAAAAATGGTGATAAAACTCAATTTTGTTTTTACCAACATATACAGACTGCTGCAGTCTGTATACCCTTCTAAAATACAGTTTCTATTACGAATTGTTATGCACTGCAGTCTGTGGAAAATGGATGAGAAGATACTTTTCCCAATGAAGCATACGTAATCTGCAAGGCTTATGTTTTCTTTCTGGTAATAATGTTACATTCCAAAACAGAACAGAATGCTTGAAAAAAATGCAAGTGTTTTGCATATTTTTCTCATGACACCTCATCCACCCATACACACTAAGGCCAAACATAGCCGAAATCTGCAGTAGACTAACCTCTCAACCTTTTTGCCTCAATTCATCAGGTGGAAGTTAAACTACATGCCACAAGAACGTATATTCTAGTACACTTTATGCTAGATCAGATGATCAAGTTCCAGAAGGATTTGACTCTAGATTATATCTAAAGCTTTCAAAGAGCACAACTACTGAACAGGGGTTCATTTTTGTTGGATACACTGTTCTATAAAACTTCTCTCTCTTAAGTCTGTTTTGCCTTTTGTTTATTTTTAAGCGCTCTGGAGGTCCAAAGATTTTGATGGAAAAAGGATAAAAAAAATCAAATCCCACACTTTACCTCACCTAAAAATTTAGATTTCTTTAAGAAAGTACCCTTCTTTTCATCAGTTCCCAAATACTACACTTTGTCAGCATGTGGAAATTCTTCCTCTCCTCCAGTTTCGTTTTTTTAAAAACAGTACCTGAAACTGAGCACAACATTCCAGGTGAGAATGGATTATCTCGTTGGATCTTATAATATACTCCCCATAACAACAGAAACAAAGCAGCTTTCAAAAATATTGCCAAATCCATTCCCTATCTAACCAATGAACAGAACACTCTGTTTTTTAGATCCTGACACTGAATGCTGACAGGTTTTTCCACAAGTAACACAGGAAAATACAAGGGTTTATTTTGCAAATGGTTAAGAAGTTATAACCCAGCAAAATGCATAAAAAGTTCCTTCCAAATTACTAACAAGACATGGTAACACTAAACATTCTCAGTAAAAGTATTTCGCCAGATTTTCTGACCTGTTTAACATAAAATCGAGGAAGGGAGGGTGGAGGGAGAGAAGGCTATCAGCAGTGCTTAGGCAGTTCCCATCCAAGGGAGCAGACTCTAAATCCAGAAGCAAGCTGAGCAGACTGCAGGTGAACCATTCTTCTGTCACCACCAAGTGCCACTGTGATCAATCAGAATCACTATAGGAACATGGGATAGAGGAAAGCAGACATACTTTTTACCTTTTGGTTAAAAAAAGAAAGGGAAAGTGAAAGGGAAGAAGAGAGGAAGAGAAAAAGAAAGAGGAGAAAAAGAAAGAGGAGAAAAAGAAAGAGGAGAAAAAGAAAGAGGAGAAAAAGAAAGAGAAGAAAGAAAAAAGAAGAAAATGCATGTTTTAAGACAATTTTGCATGGAAATAGGGTGTCCTTTAGAAAATTAAGTAAGGCCTAATTCCTAACTGATGTAATGTAATGCCAAAGGCAGCCTTAAATTTCAAAACCAGCTGATGATTTGGCATGCTCATTTGAAAGTCAGCTTTCATTAGCTTACAAAGAATCAACATGTATTCTTTCTAAGAGGAAAAAATATAGAAAAAAATGTCTTTAATTGATTGGAGTTTTTTTTTTTTCCCTCCCCATAATCAAGACATCAAAAGAAATACACAATTAGGTGATTAAAATCAGTGGCTTCTTCTAGAATAACAGTTCTCTCCCATATTTTACCAGGTGGGAGATTAATTCTGTGATTTGACCTTTATGTCAAGCCCAGGCACAGTTAGTGCCTGATGATTACAGAGTTTCCCGTCCAGTTGACCACCATCATTATCACTGTTTGAGCATTTGCGTTTTCTGTATGTGTCTATAAATGTCAAACAATACTAAACAAGTCACCATGCACTAAACTGTAAAAACACCTTCCTGCAGAGATGAAGTAGTGTTTTTTTCTTCTACTGTGAAACAACCATAACTTTCAACACAATAGGTATGAGTTACAAAAGTCTAACTTGAGGGTGGAAAGTCATGGTCTTTGCCTCTCAAATGACTCTAACATATACATAGCAAAGACTTCCAATACACATTTTATAGGAACTGTACTGTAACCTGAATGGGCATATGTGTGCACTGGTGCATTTACACACCCTAATATCCCCACACATGCAACTCTTTTGTCATTATTAATGCCAGTTATTCAGCAAATTATTCAAAGCAGTTGCTGGACCGAGCTTGCCAGTTTGGAGAATAGATCATGTCACCTGGGAAATGTAATGCAAATTTTACATCCCAGATGAAGAATCTACCAAGTCTGGGAACTGTCACATTCAGAAGCAGTCCATCAGCACAGGGAAGCAGACCTTAAAAATGTATAGCAGGTTTCCTATCCTCAACCAACCTGACAGCTGTAGTTACTGCAGCACTGTGCTGAAGCTGCTTCATTAATTCCAGTCACAGTGTGTGGGGCCAGTTCTGGCTGACCAGCCAAAAAGAACCAGCATCTGGGACAGGCAGGTCCTACCAGATGAAATCAGAGCAACAGTTAAGCCTACAAAGAAAGTTCTGGCTGTGATTCAAGTTTCACCATTATTTACTTAGTCAGTAAAGAGACACTATACACAGGGTTATTTGGCCTATGCAGTATGCATAAATTTAACTGAAAGGGTTAAAAAAAAACCCAAAACATTTTAGTTATAAGGGCTGTATCATTCAATTCACAAAGTAAAAAATGAGCAAGTGAAAAGGGAATAAAATGACAGTATGTATTTGAAAACAAAATAGCCATGCTCTCCCTACTTACCAAACTTTTGCAAAGATCACACAAATACTGAATTTTCCTTCTCATTTAACACAACACTACACAAACTTTAAGCCTTCCTGCCGCTAAACATCAAAGGCAGAACCAACAGCAAATCTGTTGTCTAATGCTCAAAATTGCTTTCCCCTGAGCGCAAGTATAAAGGAAAGCACAAACCACCTATACCCCGTCACAACACCTTTAAAAGCCAGAACAGTGAACTAAATAATACCAAAAAATCTGATGCAAGAAGGTATCTTTTTGTGGTCGGAGTACCCCCACACACACAAATGCACATCTCTGCCAATACTGCCAAGCAATCATGACAACTTGTAAACCAGCAGTAAGAACCCATCATGAAAGCAGAGGTTCTAGCATAAGAAAGCTGCTTGAATGGAAAACTGATTGGAGCGAAGTGAGAGGAAGGGGGAAAGGAAATAAAGCAGCAAATCATACCGCAGAAATTAAGAGACAAACTGTTTTCTGTTTACCACCACATTTAGAGATGCAAAATAGAGTTTTTTGAAGACTGGAGAGCATAGATGTCAGTTATCATTATAGCTTGGTAAACACATGTTGATCCAATAATATTTTATGCAGCTAAAATAAATTTCAGCCATTTTGAGATAATGCCCAGTAGGATGGGTATTGTGTCTTCTAATTAGAAAACTGCTCATTTCAGCACTGAACTAGGAACTATTTGCAAAACAAAAAAATTAAACAAAAAAATACCAACTAACACTGCTTTATCTTGTCCTATGAAAGAAACACATTTCGCCTGAAAACAGAATTTCTCTTTTTGAGAAGCAGCACCTAACATGAGAATATGGGATAAGCTTTGACATTAATGGCTAATGAACACACATGAAAGGGAAACGCTTCCACAAGCATACACTTGTCTATTCATTTCAAGGCCACAGAACACAATAAGGTGGAAATGAGCTTTAGAAAACACAACAAAAAGCAGATGAACATTCTACCGTTATATAAATACAAAGTACTTCTGTTGAGATGAAGCAGAAAGCTTGCACTGACATCTCAAAGAGTAAAGGTTCCTCCCTTACCCTTTATATAGCCATCTACTATTAAACCTATTAAACAATCACCGTGACAGGTAGCATACCCAGGGCCCACAGACATCTTGAATACAGTAGGGCAAGCGTGGTAACAATTTTCAGGGGCAAAGCATCTGCCAGCTTTCCACATTGTCACTTCCACTACCTTCTCAACAAGGCCTGCAAAAGATCTCAATGATACCTGTAGGTACTAAGGTGCTTAATACCTACTAAACATATCAAAAGAGAAGAATAATAATGAATGTTTTGCTTCAAAAGAACGAACCAACCAACCCACTTTGTTTTCAGTATACAAATATGCAATATATTCAGCATGGAAAATAAAGATATTGGAAGTCTTTTATCTAAGCATGTCAACTAAGACAAAACAAGCTTGTATTCCAGTGTTCATTTTCCAAGAATATTATTTATAAAGTGGTCTAAACTTTAAGACTAAATATTAGTCATCCAGATGCATCATGTTAGCTATCCAGAAAAAAAAAAAAAAAAAGAAGGTAAAACTATGGTATTTATAACTGTGCATCCTGCCAGTACTTTCTTCTATATACTGCATTTGTAAATAATTAAAAAAAAAAATGGCAAAAGAAATTGAGTAGTTCTTAATTAAAATTTTGCAACGGAATAATTAGTTGTGGAGTTTTTAGAGTGATCCTTTAAATGTAGCCTTGAAGATCAGCATAACCACTACCTTCCTTAGCCCACATTTTCAATGATGTGATAGAGTTGATAGCCAAACACCTCAAAGCTTGAAAATGACAGACAAAGAAGGCGCTACTGAACTGCCATATATGCATAACAAATGACAGAAGATAAAGCAGGAACTGAAAAATCACTGGGAAAACTCCTTTAAGTTTACTCCTGTTCGTGTTAAAAAAAAAAAAAGAAAGCCATATTGTTTGAAGCTAAATTAAAAACTGGAGCTAATTAATGCATCTATAAAACTTCTATTTCCAGCTTAGAAATGAAGAGCATTTGAAAAGCAAGCCATTAATAGTCTCCAGTTGTTTTTTGTGATTTCAGAAGCCGCACAGGCACACATACTACACTAGCTTGTGTAAGATGTTCTTTCAAAGCTCAGAAATATAGAATTTGAAAAGAAATCTTTTATCTCTTCAGACAGCTTCCAGGACCTGGAAAATATGTACATGGAAAAGATATAACTGAAAACTTACTGCTATGAACAAACAAATTAAACCAAAGCAAAACAAACCAAACCAAAATAAAATTTAAACAACCTCTCCTTTGCCCTGGACAGTTCATCTACAGCAATGTAGGAAAACTAATCCTTTTAACAACAGCTCTTTACTCCTGACTAGTAAGATAAAGATAGGAAAAGAAATCTGCTTTTTAAAACACTAATAGGAAGACAGTTTCTTTAGACTGTAAGGCACTGGAGCAGGGGTGGAATACCTTGATATGCCAGCATGTGCAGGATACACGAAAGCTGCATTTAGCACTCACAACCTGCCCATTGTTTCGCAGGTGCCCAGGCAAAGCCAAGTCACTTGAAGGCAGCAGAACAGGCTCCAAAGGCAGGAGAAGGTGGAGACAGGGAAGCCAGAGGAGCCAGGAAAGACCTGAGAAACTTCAGAGGGGCTGAAGCAGTTTCTCCCCCCTCCAACAGATCTTTTCCAGGATACCCCCTCCCCCCAAATTCGCTTGGGTGTGGGGTTCTAACACAGCCTCCCCACTTCTCGGTTCCCAGATTGGAAGTGTCTGCAACCACAGCTTCCCACCACCAAATGTGGTGCAATGTGGCAGAGCTGCTCAGATGCCAGAAGTCCCACTTTCCTTCCTCCCCTTCCACCTTGCTGCCCAAGACAAAATGCTCCAATTTCTGCAAGGCCAGTTTAAGTATCTATATCAGGAAAAAAGAAACATACCAAAACCAGTTTTCTAATGGTTTTAGTCACTGAAGTAACTCACTATGGTGTAAGATGCACATAAAAGGCTGCAGGGAATAAGATGTGGGGAAAACAGACAGAAGAAAGCAGAGATCAGACCCCACAGTCTCATGAAGCCTCCAGCTATCAAGTGTTACTGTTGACCATAGTACAGCAGTGTCCTATCCAAGTGCTTCAGAGTGCCAGGGCACTCCTAATTCTTCCCCATACCAACAGAGGAAAAACAAAAAAGGAAAAGAAAGAAGAAAAAAAAAAAGGCAAAAGAAAGAATTCTTTCTGGTTTGGGGAATATTTTTATGACATCATAAAACATAAGCACATTCCCAAATTACTATAGATTTTATATATATA
>NW_009929643.1:0-20004 GCF_000696875.1 Nestor notabilis | reverse complement strand
TTCCAACCCAAACCATTCTATGACTCTATATAGATGTACTTACAGATACAGATGTAGATATAGATACAGATACAGGGGTAGAGATGAGAGACAGAGATAGAGATGAGAGAGAGAGAGAGAGAGATGATAGAAATAGAGATAGAGATATATAGAGAGAGATAGAGATAGAGATGATAGAGATATAGTTGTAGATACAGATAAAGTTGTAGATACAGACATAGATATAGATGATATAGATATAGATATAGAAAAGAGAGATAATATGTCTGACTTCAGTAAAACATCTGATATGTTGCTATAATGGAAATTCTCAGTTAAACTGGCAAATGGGGATTAGTTGAAAAGTGTGACAAGAACATGAAGCTGAAAGGAAAGGAAGCAAATGTTTGTACTGAAAGAAGCATCAGACAGGAGAGCAATGAAAATCAACTTCCTTACAGCACTGGTATTCAGTCCATTCTTCATCAATAGTGACTTAATCATTAGTTACCTTGGCAACTTGGTAGAAAGAGTAGTTCTGTAATGGAAATTTGTGAATGCTTGAAATTAGAAGCAACACTGGAAGCTTGAAGCACAACAAGGGGAGTGAGGAATCTTAATAATTGGAATAATACAAACTAGATTTTAAGGTAGAGAGTGCAGAGACTTTAATTTAGGGACTAATAATAATTTTTTTTTTAACAATTAAAAAACCAGATGCTGGTGGTCATTGGATGACTTGAAGCCACCAGAGTTGATATAACCATTGGAAAAGCACAAGTGAGGTATTTCTACCAAGGACAGCCCATCTGCAACACTTTGTAAGGCTCTGGTCACTTCTAGGTGGGAGGGATGAAATCAAACCAGAAGAGAGCTCAGAGGCTGAAATGAAACTACAAACAGGCTGTGATGAAAGAAGTGAAGAAAACAGCTTTACTTATTTAACCCAGCAAAACAATAGCCAAATGGGTACATTATTGCCTCTAATTGTGTGAGAGAGGCAAACACCAGGGAAGGAAAAAAACTATTTATGGAAAAAGACAGGACTAGTGCAGAAATATATGGTTAAAAATTGCTATGTATAAAATGAAAATCAGCTGAAGCTTGTGAAGCGTCTGGGCAATGAGCTTCTAGAACTGTTAGAGTTATCAGGAAAGACACTTATTAAAATAATCACATGATGTGATAGCTCCTAATGGTAGACCAAGAGACTAGCAGGGAAACAGTCTTACTGTCGGTCATCCAGTCTACACTAATTTTCCTCTACTTATGTCCCTGTCTTCCCTTCCTCCAGCTTTTACAGATTTTTTGATTTGGCCACTTGCAGCTTCCCATGGCCCAGAAGGCGAATGCAGCTTTCACACAGCCTGAATTACCCTAAGAAACACCTCAGCTGTTATCTCTGATTTTCATTTCAGAAAACCTAGCTTCAAAAATAGTGATGATAATGAAGAAAGATATCAGGGGATTGTTGAGTCTGTGTTGAGTAGTATCAAAAAATGATAGTTTCCTGGATTATTTGTCTTATAAGAACATTTATCAAACTTAAAATTTCTTTTTTACAACTCTGCTTAGAGGTGAATAGTTTGAATGGCTAAAGTTTGTGTTAATACTATTTACTACCTTTAAAGCAGTGTACTGCACTTACAACTACAGTATCCAAAAGAAATCTTCTCCATTTGGGTGCAAACTGCTTTGGCAGGCAGTGTCAACTCCTGCTCTGAATCAGAGTGATTTAAAGTTAACACTGTAACTTTGTTCATCCTCCCCTCTCACTCAAACAAGGATCATACCTCTCCATAAAAGAATATCAGCATTTTGCTCTTACTTTTTTATTAAGAAAAATGTGACTAATAGCTCAGCTGGCAAGTGCCGATACAGTGCTCTCTTGGTCTCAACATCCCTTCTTTCTTGAGCATATTGTTTAGATTGTCTTCCCTGTTTTACATCTCCAGGGTAGCTGATAGACCTTTTTCTTGGAAGTCTTTTTATTTTACTGGATCTGGTTCTGCATCGACTTGCTTCATTTTTTAGGGGTACTAACCCATTGATGTCAACTAATTTGAGTTGGGTGAAGAGACTGGAAAGTATGTCATGGTGTTTTAATCTCTGATAGATACTTCTCTAAGGGAAGATACGAAGGTTCAGAGCAACCTGGTTGAGTGGAAGGTGTCCTGCCCATGGCAGGAGGTTGGAACTGAATGAGCTTTAAGCTCCCTTCCAGCCCAAACCAGTCTGAGATTTTTTTTTTTTAATTATTTTGGTGACATTCATTCTGTCAAATCAGCCCCCTCTAATTATCAAGAGCTTGTTCAGCTTTATAGAACAGAACAAAGCAGAAAGTGCACAAGGATTTTTCCTTTTCGTGAAACTAAGGAAGCCATGACAGTGCAATAAGCAGAAGCTTTCCATCAGTTCACAGGCATGCAGTGAAGAAATTAATTTCCTTTGCAGTTTATTAGGGCTCGGGCTGTCTGGGAATAGAAGTGAGGAAGGTTTCCTGTGCATTATTTGCGCATAAATTCAGACTTCAAGAAGCTGCCTACCGGATGGCACACTGACTTCATGTTATTGGCTATACCAGCCCAACAGACATATCAGGACTTACATGCACACATTAGTAATGCACAAATTGACAGCAGCTGTGAATGCTTCTTATTGTGAGGCTCTGTGAAGTGAATTTTCATAGTCTACCTTTGTTGTTTTTACCTATTATGAATTCTGATTAAGAATATAAGAATATATTACTAGATATGATATACAACATATATAACATATAAGATATATGACACATTATATATTCTATAGGATATGTATAATGCATCAAATACAGGCCTATATCTTATTGATTCTGTATTGTACATAATATATCCTATAATATAACGAAATATAATATAATATATATTACTGTGTATATTATAATTTAGAATATGTTACTTTTCAGTAAGTAACTTTTCAGTCCTTTAATATTAGGCTGGATTTGCTTAAACTAATGTAAGTTAGGGTCTGTGCACTTGTGCATACTACTGACTGTTTATCAGCAGTTATATCAAATTCTACACTCTCATTGACTTTATGCAAGCATCCTTCCGTTAAGCCATTCTGAGGCCAGAGCTGGGTCCTTTCTCTCTTAGCTAAGCAAGTTTTTTGAGCAAGAATTGTTTTAAGGCCGTCAGAGTACTTGTGACAAGGAACTTCTGAACCTGCAGCCTGTCTGCAAATGCCTTGGAAATGGTTATGCAAGTCTAAATGCAAGTCTGATTCATCTTCATGCTAATGTACTAATTAGAACCATTTTCAGGCCAGGAAGCTTTAGCTCAGGCCTTGGAGCTCAGATGACTTCAATAGAAAAGGTGGGTGTAATGACCTTATGCTGTAAGGTGGATTACTTTAATCACATCATCACTTTTAATTCTTCTTGATCATTATTGCAGCTTTTTGATGCTGTGGAGCATGGGGCTTTTTTGAAACCCTTGCAGTGTATTGTGTGCAGGCTCTTGACATGGCTCTCATTGCCACTTGGCTCTGTAATATCTCTTTGTAAGTATAAAATAGGTGTTCCCCAGAATGTTTTCTGGGACTGGGGAGGCTTCTGGCATTTTGCCTTGCATCTAGGTATTTGCACGAAGGGTTGTGCCAATGCACGTTTGACTTTGTGCCTCATATATTTCTATTTACACATTCCATTTCTGATTTACTTAGTCTTAATTCAACATTGATGCTCTGTGTGCAATGTAGAGGAGGGGGAGCACTGTGATACAGCATTCTCTAACTCCTTCCTCGTGGATGTGGGGTCCCTAACCCAGCAGCAAGTGACCCTGAAGCAGTTATGATGCCCTGAAGCATCATGAATGAACTGTGAAGATAAATGTATTCCACACCTTCATTTTCCATATTAGTATGTAACCTTTCTGCCAGATATTATTAGCAGTTCTAAGTTAGTGCTGTCTAGAGGCTTCCTTTAAAGTAAATACAATAATTGTACTGAGCCCCCAGCTAATGTCATCCACCCCCAGGTTTAAGGAACTTAACCTACTTTTACAGGTGTTCTTCCCTAATTTGCAAGTACTCAGAGGTCTTCAGAAATATAAAAGCAAAAATACTATTTTGTGGGAACAAATAATCCATCATTGCCACAAATGTAAGTAATTTGCATAATCATCAGACTGATTATATCAAAATAGTTACACAAATAGAGAAAGCCCAAATTATACATGAAAGGCATGGCCAGTTCCACAGTACAGCAGCTAATCAGGTAGTTGGGTTTGCACATCATGTGCAAGTGAAATGTCCTCACTGGTGTGGGAGATACACTCCAAACTGCAGCCCATCTTCAGTTAGGTACCCAAAAATCACTCAGAAATAGTTTTCCTCCCTTGTGAGGGCTAGCTTGAACAACCAGCATGAAGGATATCTGATTTTAAGGTGGTAGGTACTAGAAAGTAGTTAGGACTGGTTCATCTAGATCATCATGAAGAGTCACACAGACATGAAGGCTGGAGGGGATCTTTGGACATTACTTGCTGCAACCCCCATGCAAGTCAGGGTCTGCCCTGAGTTGTTTTTTAAATACCTCTGCAACTTTACTGTTGTCCACTGTTGTGAGGTTTCAGGCTGTTTGAGGAGAGAGATCACAGATACTGACCTTCCTCCCTGTCTTTAACAGCTAAACACTGAATTAAATGTTTTCAGAAGGTAAGATTCCTTAGTCTCTGTGAATGCAACTGTTAATATCAAATTGGATAAGCTTTGTGATAAAATAGCAAGATTCAATTGTGGCTTCCAGGAGTGATGCTAAGTTGCTCAAGTGCAACAGCCATCACCTCACTCTGCAGAAGGTGAAACATCTCGGTGGGTTTTGCTAGCGTGAGCTGGAACAAGGCTTCTTTTTGACCTGGCATAACCCTGAGCCCATAAGCAGAGCACACCAGTCCTGAGATGAGCTTATCTATTCAAAGACAGCAGGGAGCTGGAGCAGCGGTCCGGCTCCTAGTGTGGCAAGGGCATAGGATTGGAAGTTGCACTGCCAAAGAGCATCTGGGTGCCTCTCTGCCTGCCCAAATCTGCATCAGTGCCTGTTGTGAGATGCCTCTGTGGGTCTCCGCTGGCTGTGTCAATCTGCTTGAGGTGTTAGCACAGTGAGCTCCCATTTGCCTGACAAAAGACAGCTCAGGCACTCGCTGTGTGCTCTTTCCCAGCCTCCTTGGTCAGCATTTGTAACTCTCCATTGACCTTTTTTCAGGCTTTTTCAATCCCTCTGATTCAGCGAGGATGGGGCTGAGTATTGCAATGCCAGTCTCACCAGCTTACACCCAGGGCAAGGCCAGTCTGGTGCTTAACTTTTATTGCATGTCAAGAATCGTGGCAGTTCCCCTGCCAGTATATTTACCTCCAAATCCACACAGAGTATGCTACCTTTGAGAACCTTATAAGTTTGTCCCTTTGTTCTCAAAGGGATTTTTTTAGGAACTTGTTTTGGTTGCATTGGATTTTATTGAAACACATTCTCTTAACTGTGACCTTGTAGCATCATTATTCAAGCCATAGGTATTCTGTAATCCATTGCCTGTGTAGCACTGCCAATCTACAGAGTCTCGTGTTAATAAAATTACTGAGCAGTTTTGGAACAAGAACTAGTCCATGGGGGATCTCATTAGGTTGGCCTATCTTTGATGTGTCCTTACTGACTGATCTCAAAATGTGGAAGAAGAATAAGATTTTAATCTAAACAGGGTGAACTCCCTCAGTTTCAGTTAGTGCCTGTTTAAAACCCCCCCAAAACATCATGCAATACAAAGTCTTGGATAAACGCATGCATATTATAGCATATACTATATCAAAACTAGTTTATTGACCAGATATGTGATTATGCAAAAAATATATCAAGAATTTTATAACTTCCACCTTTCAAGAAAGAATTGTTATGAATGTATTGGTTGTCTCTAATTCTAGACTCTAATTCTCTAGCTGCTTCCCAGATCAACTGTTTTCTTCAATGCACCTATTGTGTAACTAGATAAAGTTACAGTAACTGATCTATAACTTTCTAGTTCAATTCAAGTTTTGCACCTTGTGTGGTAGACCTCCTTTGGGAATTCTCTGCCAGTTGATTAGCATTCGTTAAAAACAGTGATTTAACATTCAGAGAGATTCTTCCATAGTTCAGCTAGCATTCTATGATTTTAGTTATCCAGGCTAATTTTTATTGGAAATACTTAGCTGTAGCCACTTTCCATTCTGTCACTTGTTCTTGGCTCTGCTGTAGATATAGAAATAAATTTTCACTGTGAAATTTCCACTCTGAAAGGGTACAATTCAATCTCTGATCAATACAGAGCAAAGCACTGGCACATAGCATCACTAGGCAGAAATGCTTTTTTTTTGTAAGTAAAGACTGCTAGAGCATTGTTTTTTCCTATCTCTTCATCCTTTGGCTTTGTAACTTTCCAGAAATGAGAGATTTTAGAAAAATTTAGAGGGGGCTATGGGTATATTTTAAATGCCCTGATTTTTATTTAACCTCACTTGCTAATTGTCAAGATGGATTATGGCATAACACAGGCATCCAGTTTAGAGTTCCTGAACTCTTGTTTTGAAATCATTAGAACAAGTTCACAGCAGGGGAGGGGGAAGGAGAAGTCTGTCTACACCATAGGAATAGTTTTCGACTGGTAGCCTCCTGAAAAGGTAAAACATAAACAAGGGGTCAGGCTCTGAACACAAGGAGTGCATACCCCAGCATAAGGGTTATAAGATACAAACACAAGAAATGGGAACTGAGCTAAAGAAAACACTCTAGTTTGCTCCTTCTTAGCTGTACTGGTCATTCAGGATTAATGGATTAAATAAACTAAAATGTCATTAAAGACTAACAAGACTAGCAGGTAAGAGGGAGAGTGCTGAATAGAATTGTAGTATTTATACAATATTATTTTAAGCTTGAATGTACTTATTAAATGACGTCACTTTATCATAGTAATCATGTAAACGCATTCTGTGAGAACTGGGAAGAACATCTTCTATGCAGCAATTGCTGGGATAGCATTATGTTGCTTCATGTTTGCTGTTCCTCCATGAGACATTTTCAGATATTTTGTTCTTCATTTAGATGACATGTAAATCAGACACATGCTCATAATTTCATCACTTAGGCTTTTAAACAACGTACAGTTGCATAATTATCCTTTTAGCTACAATTATTGACTTCTTTGGGCAATACTATATAGTTTGTACAGGTCATTGCCACTCCAGAGTCTGCACAAATTGTGTGTAAATCATATAAGAGATATGGTAGTATATAATAGGTAAGTACAGAGAGGAAGAAGGATCAGCCTGACCCTGAGCTGATAAAACTTCGAGGAACCTTAAGGGCAAAGTGTCCAAACTGCAGAGCACTGCTCCACATGCATGCAAAGCTCACATTAATCCAGTAAATAACAAGTTTTACTTAAAAATAGGTCTGCTAGAAATGAAGAATCAATCATGGGTTATTAACAGGGAGCATTTTAAGAGGGAGTATCAACTCTGCTGTGCTGTGGCTGGGGCAGAAACCTTATAACACGGCTTTGCACTGAGAGGAAATTGGTGTTGGAAAAAGAGACAGCACAGCTTCTTGTATCTGCAGGACTCTCATCCTGACATGAGGAAAATCACAGACAGCATGTATGAAAGCCCTTTCTTCAGGAGTCACAGAGACGCTGGTTTAATTTTTAGGAATTTTTTTCTCCTTCAATGTTTGAGATATTTTAGACAGCCGAAGGCAAAATCCCTAAATCCTGCACTGCTTGTTATTGTTTCCCAAAACAAGCATTATCAGAAAACCAGTGTACAAAAACATTTCTTTGGTATGCTGATTCAATGTACCAAAACATCAGCCTCACAAGGTCTGACAAAAATACTGTGTAAAAGTTTTTGTTGGGATCACTAAAGCATTAAAATTTTTTCAAGCTACCATTTGCTTGTCATTTTCTAAAACTACTATTTTATCTTAAATAGATGAAGAATGCTAAGAAAGATATAAAAATCATCAGGCCATACTTTGAACTTTGTGTTGTATCAAGCATATACCTTTGTCCACTTTTGATAATAAAATTGTTTCCTAGTTTTTTTGGACATCCTTTAGCCAAATCCCTCCTTGCAGTGTACATTATTAGTGATGTACTTCCAAGATACTCTACAAAGACTCTATTTGCTTGTCTTAAACCAGAGATGTTAAAAAGAAGGAAAGGGTAGTGCAATCAAGTATTTTTTAATCCACTTTCCAAAGAAAAAGATAACTTTGACAGGCTCCGAAAAATATTTCACCGTATTCCCTTTGTCCAACTTCATGATAGTGTTACACAGTTGGAAGGAAGCTCATTTGGTGAATGTAAATTATCTGTCCTGGATTAATTTTTCTCTTTTAAGTTTCATAGTGTCAGAAGACGTCTATCTCATGAGAACAACTTCTTTAATATGAAAAAAAAATTAAAAAAAGGGTAGTGGTACAAATATAAAAACTCCAATTGAAAAGACAATCTGCTCTCATCTCAAATGAAATAAAACATGTTTTGAATTGGAGTTGGACCAGCTGCAGAGCAAATAAAGTCCCTTTGACATGTTTTGAATCAATTAATATATTCAGATAAGAGTCAGTGAATTGTGTTTGGCTCATATTATTCTACAGAAGTACATATTTAAACACACATCATTTAAAACAAAGTAGAACACTGAAAATCTAAAAAATTTATTTGCTATTCTGTTGTATATGCCACAGTGCAACGGCCCATACAGAAAATGAGGTGGCTACTGACTAGTAATAATGCTAAATAATTTTTCTGTTTTTAATGAAGGAGTGAACAAAGACATGTGCAAACACTGAGCATCATGGTCTCCCTAATGTGGAATTTTATGGTCTCCATCAGCCAGGAAGACCAGACCAATGATCTATCCCACAGGCATCCAGGGAGGTGTTTCCCACAAAATTGTGTCAATAAACAGAGCTCTTTTGAAAAAGAAGTCATGTCTTGTTCTTTCTGCTGCCCTATATCTTCCATTGCACTGAAAACTCCTGGCAGGCATAAAGCACTCAAGTTCAAAACAGTAACCAGTCTACATCATCAGGGAGATATTTAACAAGACCTCTGACTTTTGGTAGAGAAAGATAGTCTGGTGAAAGAAAAAGAAATGCTAATTTATAGGGACAGGTAAGATTGCCCAAGACTGCAGTTAAAAGGTCTTAGGATCACCCCTCAGCCATCAGTGTTCTCCTCTGACGAATTGGAGAGAAGTTTAGGTCCCTTTGGACAAGGTTGACTTTATTTGCTCCTCCATTTGTTGGACTGATGAGCAGTGGTGATTTTGGAGGATACCACAGGTGGAAACTCATTTAAGCTTGATAAGCATGAACCAGGAGCAGCAGTCATGCCATCATTGGCATGGGTTGCTTTGGTACCATAGCAGCAGAGGAATCTTACAGAGAAATGGGGAACTCACCAGGCTTTACCACATTGGTTTGGTCAATGCTGTGCAGAGAAAAGGATGCAATGCAGTAACTCAGCCACCCAACAGTTAACTTGAAATCCTTAAACTTTTCCTGAAGAACCTAAATACTGAAAAAGGGATCATTGTTAGCAAACTTTCCAAAGGCATACATACTTGGAAAAGTATAAATGTATCATATATATACTCCACATTACTTTTTCCCCTGTTTTTAGATTTTCCATTTTATTGGAAGAATAAAGTTTAGCATTGTTTTTATTTATTTTTTTGTGCAAAAAGGAGAAAGACAAGTAAAAGCATATCTATTTTTCTTTACATTGCAACATAATTCTTGTTATACCATCAAAAATTATACTTCAGAAAGGAGTGGTTTGAGGCTGTTTTGATGAGACAGGTAACATCACTACAAAGATAATTATAGTAATTCTTTCATTTGATCTGTCTAGAAAACACCATATTTTTATCAGACTTCATTCTGTGTTTTCTCTCATGGTAGGAAATGTAAATCTTTCTATTCAGCTATGTCAGACTGTTGGAAGTTTTCTATTTTCTCACTGTTGTGACTGTCAGGCCTATTTTTAGTCCAATCTGAAGACACTTAGATGACATGGTGGTATAACAACAAGGAGTGCCTCAACTGTGAACATTTCAATTCTGATTTCAAAGAGGGGTTTGCATCCAGGAAAACCAAGCGTCAAGCAAAAACTGAGCTCCTTGGGATGTCTGGGAAGCTTCTTGTGCTCCAAAGCTGTTTTCAGCCCCTCTGAACTTTGTCCTTCATCCGGATGGTGCAGTGCCCTTTGATTTACTTGGCAGCTCATGCCATGTCAAAGGCCACTGATCTTTCCATTCTGATGACAAAAAGACTGGAAACAGATTGTGCATGGAGAATTGGTCCCTGGGATAACAAGAGTGATAAACTGGACAACTAAACTGCCAGTATTGTCTAGAGTGTATTGTTAACCAACTTTCTTTTATAGCATGATAAAGATACGCACTTCCATGTACTCTAAAGTCTCCAAATACTATCAGCTTTTAACAAACTTTGACTTATTTATTTATTTTTTAATTAAACTAAAATGAAATCTGTAACTCCTGCAGACTGCTGCCTACATTGCAGAGCTTCTTGTATGGCATGATTCACTAAGAAGCTAAAATCCATACAGGTTAGTGGTCTGGGAAAATTACTTTAAGAATACCAAAAAACACCCCACACCAAACTAAAAGCCTCAATTGATGAGAAGTGCATGAAATGTAGGTGCATTTTCAAGTATGACACAGAAGTGGGAAAACAGATTGCTGGAGAGGGTGTTAAAAGTATTAACCAATACTTCTAGGGTGTGTTTAGGTCACCTGCCTCTCTCATGCAACTGTGCGGCTTCAGCAACACCTACAGTTTCCCAATGGGAATGGCAAGTACCAGACCTTTGCAAATCTGATTCCAAATCAAGTGGCAGTTTAATTTTTCCTGAAAAATTAGAACACCCACTGAGTGTAAAACACTTTCCAGAGCCTGGGCATTAGTTAAAAATGAGCTCAACCTGTATGATACCTCATATATTACCTCAGGTGGAAATAGCTAACTGGCACAGAATCATTAACTGTCAGAAGAAAGCTCTGTTTTGGTAATAGTGTCTCTGACGTGATATTTTTGTGCTTTTTTTTATTCTGAATATGTGCAACCTGTTAGTTTCTTTTCTGAGTTCTGGAATAAGAAGACATGTAATTTTATTAAAACAAACATTTCTTCCTAGAAAGAAATGCAACATTTTTGCTGCCATATTTTTAGAGGTTTTGTCTGCAGTACATTAGGAATTCACACCTGTACCTGAAGACATGCTATGACAGTATCAACCCAGAACACCACTGAAATCTGCAGGAACTTTTTGCTTTGACATCTTTGCTGTTTTACACCTAAAACAAAGGCACAGAACTCTACTTTTCTTCTAGTCACTGGCTGACAAATATAACTGAGGCTCCAAATTACTAACTGGAAAAAATGCTATGCAGCAGAACTCTTCCATGATGGCGGTAGTAGTCTGGATGAAGAAACAGAAGTTAACACCCTGTTCATCTGCTTATCTTTCTGAATTTTAGACACTGCTGCCTCTGCTACTTCAAAACCTCCAGGTTTGCAAGTGTTCTCACACTTTGAATATTGTCATGATGTGAAGAAGTGCTGCTGTCCCTATTGCACAACTGGCAAATGAAACACTGCATTTTCAGATGCTGCCTGTATGGAGAAAACTGAGCAACATCCGTTCTGCAGAACAACAATTTAACAGTTATTACAGGGGAAGTATCTATTTGAGATTAAACTTTTCTTTGGGGTAACTGTTTAATTCAAAAGCCACAGCAATTATTCCAGAATATGGTTATGCTATTAAAAAAATATTATTCATAAAGATGTTTATTTCCAAGCAATCAAAATATTTTGTACTAGAGATACCACACAGACTCAACTATGTAGGCAAAATTTAGGGACTTGCTTATAGTCACATGAAATATCTCCTCAGTAAGGAATAGATTGATATTTTAGAAATAATTTATCTCTATTTCAGATCTTTCCCTTTGAATTAGCCAAAGAGAATGACTAAGATGAGTGAAGAGACTAGTCATGTTTGATGACAAACTTTTCAAATATGTGTTTCATTTTGTTCTACACATACTTCCTCTATTGAGAAAAGGAGGTGCATATCAGCTGGTCAGCAACTATGTCTAGGACGTATCTGTGTCTGCAATAAGCTGACCTGTGTATTCAGTTTTCAGTTATTTACATTAACATATTACATTTTGAAAGTTTCTTACTCTTCTAAGCATTTTGTCAATTTCATTGAGTAACTCTCCCCCCCAGCATACACCTTGTTTGGGCAAAGAATGATAAAGTTGACTGTTCCCAGCTTTGTCTGTGTCCTGGATTTATAGAATCATAGAATGGTTTGGGTTGGAAAGGACCTTAAGATCATCTAGTTCCAACCCCCCTGCCATGGGCATGGACACCACACACTAAACTATATCACCCAAGGCTCTGTCCAGCCTGGCATTGAACACCACCAGGGTTGGAGCATTCACAACTGTCTTGGGCAACCTATTCCAGTGCCTCACCACCCTCACTGTGAAGAACTTCTTCCTTATATCTAACCTAAAGTTCCCCTGTTTAAGTTTAAAGCCCTTACCCCTTGTCCTACCACTTCTACAATATATGTGATCTGCTGACTTGCAGGTAAAAAATTCAATGATTATTCTATAGTCAAGAAGCAAAAATAGACACAGTTGTGATTCAATACACTGAAATTAGTGAGTTTTCCTATTGATCTCATCTGATGAAAATTTTAACCTCTTGTTTATGAAGGTCATGTGATAATTGCATACATTAGACTGACTTAATTTCACTTCCATATTTTAATTTCACTTCCATATTTTTTCTCCATTTTTCCATGTATTGTTCCCAGCTCCCGAAGAGATGCTGTAAGAAATAAAGGGGGCGCATCCTTTCCACAAATGATTCTTCTACAAAAGCATGTATAGAAATAAATTGTTAACAGCATTTAAATTAACGTGGGTGATAAACTAATGAAATATTTTACTCCTTCAAGTAAAACAAAATGCCAACCCTGTACTATTAAAATCTTTAAGCATAGAATAAAAGCCATGAGTTAGATCCTGGCCCAGAGGAGAAATTCATGAGACAATACTGATGCTATCACCACTACAATCTGAGAACTATCTATCTATCTACTCTTTCTAGGTATACAAGTTTCTTTGAAGCTTAAACGTAAAACCAGTCAAGTTCTCCAGTGTCTCACAGAAAACATTTCACCACGATTTGCCAACAAGCTAATGAAATAACGAAATGTAAACCAGAATTGTTTCTTTTGGAGAAAAAAAAATAAAAATGTATTACTTCTCAAGATTCTACATTCTTTTCCCCTTAAACAATATTTAATAGCCAAGACCGATGTGCATGCAGACAAAACATGAACAATCGTGGTTACAACTGTTGTGTTGACAACTCACACAAATTCATCAAAACTGTGAGCAGAGAAAATGTATTAAGGGGCAATATTACTATACATAAAAATTTGTGAGAGTTTTTAATGAACAATGAGAAGGGAAATGATAAAGTATACTCACATTTCTGACAAAAACATTTGTAAAAAAATCTTTATTTTTGCATCAATAAAACTAACCAACAGATTTTCTTGCCTCTTCTAATCTTTCCACAGTTGAGAATAACTGTTTATGGTAAGTAGATGAAAATTATTTTCATGCTGAATAAAACGAAGGTTACATGAAACAAGGTTTTAAAAGCACTTAAGTTTTCTTGGAAAATTCATATGAAGATCAACTTAAATTCAGAAAGAAAAAAGTAGTTTCCTTACTGGGTAGTTTATTAACTACAGGCTCTAGAAAAAGCATGAAAGAGACTGTATGAGAACTGGAATGATTTATGACTAATGTGAACTGAAGTCACACAATATAAACAAACCAGTTTTTAATAGGCTGGTTGATTTTCCTACTCTCCTTTAAAATTACATAAAAATTGCTTTTCAGGGCTAGTCCATCTTCTATCACACTTCTGCAGGAGTCCTTTGGTGAGATTTAGCTTAAGCCAAAGAAGGAAGAAATTTTAGCCCAGCTGTGACTTCTAACAAAATCATGGATATTCCATCACTTAGCTAGCAAGTTACAGGGATTATTTTGTGAGCATGTTCCACAGGGCATTGTGAGGCAGTATAAAATATCAAATGATGGAAGAAAGACAGCAGACATGACCTGGGGTTTCCAAACCCATTATCTCAAGAAGGAAGCTTGTTAGGGACTAAATTTTCAGATCCGGAGTCTGAAGCTTTCTGTGCTGCAGTAAATCTGTAGTAATACTTTTTTTTTCAACAAAATTATAGCAGTTCAAGGCTAACATGTGGGGAGAAGGATTAGATCTGCTGTATGAAAGTGACATATCACATATTCGTTTACGTATATATGTTTAGAAACTTCAGTCTTGGATATCAAGTACACATTTGCATATATCTGTATTGTTTTCCCTGTGCAAAGTACACACATATAACAATATAAATGTGTACTATTCATCTATAAAGTATAAAATTTGTAAAATATCTATAGATTTATAGACATGTCTGTATGAATTTATGTATAATTGGTACTTAAATGTGTAGCTGTATGAACATGCTATTTTTTGCTTAAATGAGAAATTTATTACATATGCTTGATAAGCATTATTTAAATGACAGACATTTATGTTCATGCTAGATACACAGAAATTATGACATTTGTGTACAAGTGCATGTGATAGTACAGCTGCTTCCCTTGTCTTCTGAAGCAGTTCGCTACCGCTGGAGAGAGTCACACAGGTCTTAATTACTGAGGTAAAGCTTCATAATCTGTATAATTTTAAACAGCACCTATACCTTATTATATGCTGTATTGAACAGAGGTTTGCTGTCAGATTTCAAACAGCTGCATCTATGGATTTGTCCTCAGCTTCTAGGCTTTGATTGATAAACTTAAGCATATAAATTAAACAGTAAATGAGATCAAATATGTCACTCCAATGTACTCACAATCACTCAGCTGCGCATTTCTAATGGGTTTATATGCTGGTAAACTGTCACTTAGTTGCAGTAGTTTACAAGTGACTCAGTCAAAGATGCCTGCAGCCTGAAGGCTGTCAGTTTCTACACCAGTGGTCTTTAAAATATAAATTTCAGGCTATAAAATAGTTCTTCATAGAGCAACTGAGGGTCAAGCTTGGCTTTCAAAATAAAGGTAGAAAAACCTGCCCAAGGCCTGGACTATACAACTGAAACACTAGCAAAAATGCAAAGATTGTTCCTATTACTAGGTCTGATTCTTTCTATTCTGCATTTAGAAAGTAATGGTTTTCCTTGCACAAAGTGCATTTTCTAGTTATACAAGTATTAATCCAGTTCAGAGCACAGAAAACTTGCATGAAATGTGTGAGTGAGTAGGAGCATCTCCCAAGAGTTACATTTTCTGTTACAGATTATTTCAGCATTTTCTCAGCAATTTTATATGTTAATGTTTAGCTGCACACACTACACATCCATGGACTGGTGTCTCATTAATCCCCCTCTGAAAGCTAAATTACCCAGGAGGAGGAGAAGTACTGCTGGCAGTATTTTGTTTAGAGCACCAGGAGCTATTTAGGGAAACCAGGGAGTTGATTTAGCCAAGAAAATTAAAAAATAATTGCCAATGTTGCTTTGCAAAAACAAGGGCCTCTGACCTGTTACAAGATTTTGGATGAATATTTCTCTACCCAGTGCATCCTCAAGTAGCCCATTGGAAAATTCTGTCTTTCATGATTTTCAGGGTATTCTCAAAGTGAACAGGTTTGTGGCCAAAAAAATCTGAAGAAATTACTTCAGTAGTATTAACTACTTTAGCATGGTATTAATGGATCTCTCCAGCTGCAGCAGAGCAATACTTCTCAGCCATAACACTGCTTTTTCTCAGGTTCTTCATCTGTGGCATCCAGGGACAGGCAAGGCATGCAAGTTGAGCTAGGAGGCAATGCATTCCCTCTGGAACATACCATCTCTTAGAGAGGATGCTTTGCATCTCTGAACTGACATCTGCACCTGCCTCCGGAAGAAAAGGGGTATCTTTTTCATGCTGTGCAAAGATTCTCCATATCAGTCCCCTTCAGCCACACACAGATGAGTAGTCTGATTCAGGATGTCAGCTTTCCCAGTAATGCTGCTCCTTAAATTCCTTTCTGTGCCTTCTGAAAATCTGTACTGATGTTCACATACATCTCCTAGGGGTTTATACATCTTTCAGAGAGGTGTGGAACTTAATGAGTCATATATAACTCTTTGTACAGCCCATCTCCAAATGAAAGTGAGGTGTTTAGCTTAACCAATAAAAAAACTATTGGCTCAACACTAAAGGGACTAAGACAGGATTATCTCAGGGTGTGATGGACATGGAGGGTTTCCAAGCTGCTGGGGACAGCCACATGCCCCACAGCATGATGACTGATGGAACTGTATGGAGGCCCCCCTTTCATTGTTTTCTGCTATATTTTGATAGGAATTTGTTCAGCCTGGAGAAGAAGAGGCTCTGGGGAGATCTTTGAGCCGCTGCCAGTGCCAAAAAAAACTGGAGAGGAGCTTTGGACAAGGGCCTGTACGGACAGGACAAGGGGGAATGGCTTTAACCTGACAGAGGGGAGATTGAGATGAGCTCTTAGGCAGAAGTTCTTCCCTGGAAGGGTGCTGAGGCCCTGGCACAGGTTACCCAGAGAAGCTGTGGCTGCCCCATCCCTGACAGTGCTCAAGGCCAGTTGGATGGGGCTTGGGGCAGCCTGGTCTGGTGGAAGGTGTCCATGACTGTGAGAGGGAGTTGGAAGTGAATGAGCTATAAGGCACCTTCCAACACAAACTAGTCTAGGATTCTGTGATAGTCATACACTGCAATCAGAATTTTATTTTGCGGATAATGTTGCACTATGTATGACATAAGCTACTATGGGATTTAAAAGTACAATCACTAATATTCAGAAACCATTCTATGATTCTGTGAGTGATATGCTAGGCAGACCATCACCTGTGTTTGACCTGGACTTCCAGCCTGGTGTCAGGAGCACCTCTGACACCATCTCCTCCTAGTGAGAAGATGACAGGTTTTCTGTTTTTCACGTGTCCTCCCTTTGGATTGGTTGAAGTCCATTCCCTGATGCAGATATGAAGCAATAGCATTTCTTTGGAGCAAACCTTGAGCCTGACATAGGTTATGTCAACTTCCCTCCCTACAGTTCCACTGCAATAAGGTGTCACTTTCCAGACCAGCAGCAGCCATGTGTTCCTTCTAGCTGGTACAGCACCAAAACAAATGAGGCATAAATCCTGTGTACCTGTATGTAACGTTTCCAAAAGAAAAAAATAGAGAAAAGTTCTGAATTATAATCAAAACAAAGCATAAATATTAGTCAGACACAACTGAAAATGCAGAAATTATGTGCTGAGCCACCCTTGTGCTCTCAAGTTGGGAACACATCGTAAAGCTCAGAGTTAAGAAACAGAGAGACTGCAATCAAACACATCTTACTCATAGTTTAAAGGATGATAAGACATACTCAGAATGACATTTACTGTTGTTTCCATAAAGAGGGGAGTGGGGAGCAGTTCTGGACCTTCAGCAATTGCTAAAGCCCACACAATACAAAGGCCCTATTTTAGTTAACATGTTGTCAGTCTTTAATGACTAGCAGTGTAACAGCTGGTTCTGATGTAATTTCTTTTGAGACCACTAGATTACAAGCCGTTTATTGCATTCTTCTCCCCAGATTGCTCCCTGGATACAGGCAGGGAGTCAAGAGGGCAGAGGTCTAAAGCCAGGAGCTAAAGGATTTGTCATCATTTAACAGGTCACTTGTTGCTATGTACTGTGGGAACTGGACAGTGCAGCCTAGCAAAATGGTGTGATATGCTTTATTTTTCACGTCTCCACAAGAGGAACTGGATTGATTCCACTTCAGAAGCAACTTTCTTCCTTGGAACCATCAGTTGGTGCCTGGGGTTTTGTGGGATGCAGGCATGCACAATCACATGCAGCAGTGAAATATCCTCAATTAGCACCACGATAATGGTTGTCCAGACCTGCACTCAATATTGGGACATAAACCCCCATATCATAGGGTGTTGAATATAACATAAGCAAGTAGGGCACTAGATGCTGTGTGTCCTTATAGCTGCACCTTAAATCCCACTGCCAGTTACCTGAGTGTAACTGGAAGAGAAGAATTATTCTTAATTCCTGCACAATTTCTGTCCTTTCCTGCTGCTCCTTGTTACATGGGGAGTGTTTGTGTTATGATCTCTCTATGAGTATGAATAAAATTTGTCTGAATCGCCTGTGATTACCGGCCAATTAGATATTGTCGTCAATGAACATGGGAAGAGATTTACAAAGGATTTGAGAAAACACAGATGACTTAAAAAATATGGGAACTGGATGACTTAACCCCAAAAGAAAAATGGAAAAATTTTTCCTACCATGGAAGCCAAGTATTTAAAGCTCCAGCAGTGTGGTTAGTTGTAAAGCTGATTCTTGCAAAGAAACTCTTTCCTTTGAGGAGAATTATATTCAGGAAATAAAGAAATAGAAATGTTCGTATTTTTTTGTTCTTCGTACAAATCATATCTTTTTGCTATCAGAAGAGCTCTTTGGTATGGTCTCTAGTCATAATAATTGTGTTTTTTTATTTGTACAATCCAAAAGAGGTTCACGTTTCACCTTTATAGTGTGTCCAAAGAACATATTGAGGCGAAAAAAAATCTGGCATTCAGATAAGAGAGATAACATATCAACTAGTTTGCTGTTCCCTTTGTTCCTTTATAGCACTGGCACTGCGGAGCTTGCAAGGTGGCAAAGCGTAAGGTCAAACACTTTCTTCAAGCTCATTTTCATGTGAGGTCTTTAATAAAGCAAGAAATTACCGAACCTTCCAGGAAGGGCTATTTGGGAGTTCATTTTGCCTTGAGACAATTACATAACTGTGGTTTTGAAGCTGAAATCTCACAGTATTAGGCCCTCCTGATTTAGTTATGCTGTCTGCCCAAATTCAGGTGGACAATTCTGAGCTCTGGTCTGGAGCTCCTTCTCAAGGCCCTGTACCAGAAGCTGCAGGGATGAATGAGAAGGAGATACTGCTTGATGAAAAGTTGCTGTGGTTTCTTATGCCTCTGGAAGAGAGGGAGGAGCTAATGAGGGCAAACCTGGACCAGCTGAGTGATGTTCAGTCACCGGATCCCAGAGCAGCATGCACCTGATGTTTCTGCTTCGTTTTAAGGATGAAAAGTGTAGATAAATCCTTTACACTCCTTGGGAGAGGACATTCATGTCTGCACAGCCTAGCTCTGACAGGGTCTCTTGGGTAAGACTGGAGGACAAGTAAGGATGTGATGGGGGTCTCTGGGATCTCAGTCTTCAAAGCACTGACAGCTGCAAGAGTTGAAGGACAAACTTGGGCAGTTGCTTGTGACCAATATCCCCAACTCCTAACCCCAGTAATGTGGTTAGCGTAACTAGTGCCATTTTATGGGGCAAGCAGCCTTTCTCTGCAACCAAGTGGGTCATGTATGGCTTCCTTTTGCCTCACTATCAGGCCCTGAAGGTCCTGTGCACTACACAGACAAACCAAGCAGATTTCTTCTTCCTATCTCTCAGTCTGTTTGGGCACCAGCCCAGTTACTCCCCTCCTCACCAGCCTTGAAGGTCGCAGGCACCCAGCACAGGAGAAGGAAGAGTAACAGCATAGAACAACGTCCATTAAATCAGTTTTATTAAAAACTCTGTATTACACTACTTGTAAATTATGCTACATTGATCCTGCTTGTAGAAATCCTGTGCCATTCTAGTCACAAATTCTGTGCTATAATTAGCAGGATATACATAATATATAGCATGTAATACATGCATAATGCATACATATATAATATATATGTATATTATATATACATATCTATACATATTATAATATATACTTATAATAGATAT
>NW_009929642.1:31099-70671 GCF_000696875.1 Nestor notabilis | reverse complement strand
TAATAATTAACACAATGAAATTTATATATAACCGTATTAATGGTTATATATTAATTGGTTATATAAAGCTTGGTGCAGGATGAGATCCTGAAGTGGGAAGGAGGGATATACTGGTTCCACTGCTCTGCCTGCAGCATTTGGCTGGACACAGGGTGGGACACAAGCCACATCCTCTGCAGGCTGGCAGAGCTTGTATCCCCAGGGCACCAGAGACTCCTTCCTCAGACTAGGAACACGTCTAGAAATCACCATCATGTCGAAGCATCTCTTTCTTCCCCCAGTGATGCTGTCCCTGACCTGCCTACTAAGTTGTGATATTTTCAGCTGCTGGGACAATGGCAATCTATCACCAATGCCCACCAGAGGTATGCACAAATATTAAGGGCTTAAAACACACAGAGGTAGTTCCATAGTAGCATTTCATTCCTACTTTTCCATCTCTACAGGAAGGTTAAAAAAATAATAGCTGTTCAGAAGTGTGTCATGAATTTAAGGTGAAATGACAGCATAAGATACCTGGGAAAATAAGACCAATTACTGTGTTTTTCTATAGGAGAATCTGCAAGATTTCTGAATTAATTGGCAGCATAGTAAGACTAGGTAAAAGAAAAAAACTGAAGAGAAATAAGTTTCAATTAAATAGTTTTTAATGAGCTGCTACAGGGATTCAGCTGTATGTAAAGATCACTCAGTTTACCAAGGACCTATAGCACAGCTGGATAGCAAAGTTACAGGGAAATGCGGAGTCTCAATTACATATCCCAGCAGACACTCACTATCTAGAGATACTATTTTAATCTCAAAACTATGGGGGTTTTGTATGTACAATGTAAACTATTTGTTTTCATAATAAATCATTTTCATTTGAGGATATTTTCTCTCAAACTGAAACACAAAGGTGGAATGCTCCATCCCTGGCAGTGTTCAAGGCCAGGTTGGATAGATACTTGGGCGACATAGTTTAGTGTTACACGTCCCTGCCCATGGCAGGGGGTTGGAACTAGATGATCTTAAGGTCCTTTCCAACCCTAAACATTCTATGATTCTGTGATTCTATAAATATCAGTATATAAAAGCTTTACTTTCTTCTCAGTTCTGCCTCAAAGGGTGCCCAGTACTATTGAAAATCTTCCCACTTCCTTAAGTGTTGGTCTAATACCTCATATCAGATAAATGCTAAGAAATAAGAAGCTCTGACTAAGGCAAACCCAGTCTTTAATTACCAATTAACTGACTACCGAATTAGATCACAACGAAAGTCATGGGTTTTCCCCTTTAATTTCTGCTTTATTTAATGGTATCTTTATAAGAAACAAAAGTGTCATGCAGATAGAGCCATAATCTCTATTTAAATGAGCTAAGGATGTTTATACAAACAATGCACACTTGAACAAGTGTGTAGCACATCTATAATATGCTCATTGCTCCTAAACATAGGATTTGTCATTGTACTTTGACAGATCAAATTGTTCTCTTTTTTAATGCTCCACTTAATCTGTTCACACTTTCTCTTCCTAAATAATTCTAGCATCAGTTTTCGTGTTGCTGTAATTTACAGGCCATGTTATAATTGTTCCAATGAGGGCGCAGTGAAAAGAGAAATGAGCAGACATGCAGAGGAAATCCCTCTCTGATGCCAGAGGAGAAGCAGCCCTTTGCGGGTTGAGAAGAGGCATCCAGGAGACTGGCAGGGATGACCTCCTGAGGGGTTACTGGTGAAAGGACTGGGACTCTGGCCAAGCCAGCCTTTGCTATTCAACAGAGCTTGCTCCCATCTGAAGTGATTTTCTGGTTTAGTAACTCACTGAACTCTGATTTGATTTTCTGTTTCAATAAGACACCTATCAGTAGAGCTGTCTTCGAACCTTTACATAAATTGACTGGTGAAGAGCGGCAGACAAAACAATGCTCATTTATCTTTACCCTAAAACAAACACAGGATTTTAATGAACTGTACTTGCTTTTCTAAAATTTTCCTGATTTCTGGTTGGAAGATTCCATTATGAATTAAACATAATATGAGGTTTTGTTTGTTTGCTTGGGTTTGCAGCTGGCATTTCTGCTTATAGCCAGACAACTTCCTTTTCCCTTTCCCTTTCCACTCCTCTCTTTACTCAAATTATTTCACTAAGCTTTGCCTAATTTTTATTCCTTTTTTTGTCCACATTTCTTCCGGGGTGAGAAAAATTACTTTTTTCAACTGTCTCTTTGAAACTTCGATTTAAATGAAAACATGAACCATCTACAGTGACCAGCAGAACCGTACCGCAGCAACTTCAAGGTGGCTATAAATATTCTAGAGGACAACCTCCATTTCCACCCCTTGGTTTGGTGTTTATTTTCTGTAATAGTAAAAATTTAAACGAGATGGGGGAAAAAAGGAAAGATTACTGACAGTGTACACACCAATGTAGACACAGCACATCTAAAGCAACACTATAACTGAAAATCTTGATAAGCCACATTCATTAATCTTCACTGACAACATCAATCTTCATATCTCAGCAAGAAGATAATATTAAAGAAAGCAGAGAGAGCAGAAATATCAAAAGATTTCTTCATAAAATTTCTAAAACATGCAAAGAATTTCCTCAAGAAAAGCTTCAGACAAGCATTTATCATTTTCAAAAATTATCATGCAGATGATATTACACCTTGAAGAGACTAAAGGAAAGCTACTTGGTCTTGGCATGTGTCCTTTTCTCAGTACAGAGTAATTTCCCAGCAATATCTTCTCCTAGGAATCATTTACATGAATTGCAGAGTATTCTGCTTCCACAATAAAGGCACATCAAGAGGTCATTTGCAGGAGATAGTTAAACCCTAATGCAGTAGGTGTGATTTTACAGCTGCCCCAGATGGACAAATTGGGGTGTGAGTCTCTAGGAGGCATCCAGCCTACACTCATCATCAGAGTTCCTTTCCGTGCATCAAGAATAACAGATAGTTGCAGAGGACAACTCCCAGTACATCTTTTACACCAAGGGAGTACACAGGGAATGACTTGTCTTCTGAAGACACTTATCTCTACTAAAGGCACAGGCGGCACCCAGTTTTTAGGCGATCAAACCTGGGTGATAGAAAACCCAGCAGTGCTGGGCCATGTAGGTTCATTCATTGAGGGATCTGTGAGGACTTCAAGTGGTGACCCACTGACACTGGACAGGAATGCTGACACCACCATTTCCTTCAGTAGTTTGGTTCTTACTCCACTTGCTGCACAGATCAAGTAGTCCTGCAAGAATTTCCTGTAGTGCTGTAAAACTACTTTCCTGCAGTCACATTTGTCCTTTTGTTCCAGGGGCTCCCCTGGCACAAAGCACCCCGTTCCTCTGCCCATCTGATTAGATTGAATTACATGCTTTTACTACTCCAACAAGCTAATGCAGCAGACCTACAATTAAGTGTGGGATGGCTGAGAATCTAAATGGAATTAATGTCTGGCCCTAGCAAATGCCCCAGGTTCATTTTTTTTTCCCCTTTAAATTGATATTTTTTTAGGCTGTTTTCCAAAATTTAAGCCCCTGAACAAGTCAGAACAGTGAACCCACTCACCCTATTCACAATTATTGCTGCTCCCAAGCTGGTTTTAGTATCTCTGACAAATTACTCACCATACAATATTGCCCTTGTAAGGGAAGAATGAACTGGAAGCAGCAACGTGATGTCATTCAACCTTGTATAATATCAGCATTTAGAGGAAATACATTTGTTAGTGTGCCATGGGCATGGGCTGAACACTGCAGCCTTATTTTTCACCACTTTGAGAACAGAATACGAGAAAATATTACATGGGAAGACAAAAAAACCCCAAAGCAACCAATCCTAGAAGCCCCTCCTTCCCTGGCAGGAAAACAAGAAATACCAGAGGTGTTAGAAGCCCTCTGGCACAGCAATTCCTGAAATTATGACAGAGCCTTCGAATTTGTTCTGGCTAGTTAGTCTGAAAACTTCCTAGAGGGAAACAGATAAATGGATAACAACATGATTATTGCCCACAGGCCCCATATGGAAAAGGAGTGTAATTTCAGTGCACTGATATGATTATATTTAATTTGCTTGCTATAGGTTACAGCATGCCGTGTGCTGAGGACGACAATCAGATAACCCTCTGAACGGTGCTCATGGAATTCAGAGCTTCTGGCATGAGTGCTGAAATAAGATTAATGGCAATGTGTTCCACTTTGCCTTGAAGCAGGTTTGTGTCTTGTTTCACTACATATTGTTGTTCCCAACATCGTTATTAAAAAAAGGATCCAGAAACCTGGCAATATGAAGAACTGAGGTCTCATTTGCATACATCTTAACTGAGCACTGTGTATTTTCTTCAGTTCAAGAATTAAATCAAGAGAAAAACATTCCATAACCTGCTCTGGGATCCTCGAATTTAGCAACAATTTAGCCCATCCATTGAGCCTTCTAAGCAAACAGCTGTCTTTTCTCACCTGGAACAAGTTCCCAAATAACCTGATTCCCATTGTGCTCGCTTCCCTTTCCCTTGCTCCCCTGCTCAAAGCTTTATACTCCACACTTGATAACTAGCTTGAAAGTTTTACCCAAATCAAGGTACTTTGTAAAATCTGTGGTACTGGGAAGTTTGACTTTTCCAGAACCATCATGGTTTAATTCCTCCTGCTATCTATTAAACACCTCTATCTCCTGCACAACAATAAAATAAATAGAAGTATAATTTCTTGTACACAGTATGAAAATGCCTACAAATACTATTCAATAACAACTGATTGATTGTTGAAACCATGAAGAATTAATATAAGCCCTCATGTCTCCTCTTTCTTTGCCCTGGGGACCTGTCAGTATGTAATTATTTTCCACACTGATGAGTTTAAATTGTTGGATTTTTTCCAGCTATGTTCAACCTTCAGATTACATTCTCCTACTTACTCATTTGTGACAGAGCGAGCCCCTTGGGTAACCAGCCAGACCAGTCTTTTCCAGTCTTGCTTTTTGGGAACTCCACCCTGGGTAAGATCTGTACCCCTGAGCTATTCCACTCAACAGGAAAATATTTCTTATTGAGCAACATGCATTGCAAAGGACTTGGAGCTTTCTTAAGGTCTGATCTTGACCAATGTCTCGCAGACACAACACACAGAAACCAGCAACAAACTTTCCCCCAACTTCAAACGCACTATTTTGAGACACAAAGGACTGACTTATTTCTCTGCCTTTTCTTGCAAACTTCTATAGTCAAATAAGCTCAAGTACCCACAAGGAATTGAGGTTATTTTTATTAAATATGTCATTTCTCTGAGCATGTAGGATATTCTCAGAGTAAGGGAAAACAAATGTGGTCTGGTATAAGCTTATTTTTTTAAGCTAAAATGGGATATTAGTCTTTATTTACTTTTCATTCATTCATTCATGGCATATATGATATTTCATTTCCATTTCCAGACCATACAACTTGAGATACAAAAATGCGGTGTTCTGATGGAAGACATTGCAAATTAAATGTGGTTGGATTTTCCAGAAGAAAATTACCATGGCATTTCCAACTCATTCTGGTTGTGTGCAAGGCAGGCCTGGTCTCTGAGAGACATTCGCTATTCTAATGCAGATTTATTTTTCTCTTTTCTTTGAAGGGATTATTTTTTAACTATGTACTATTGAAGGCATGTAAAACACAAGCAATTCAGCATTAATTCAGAGTACTCTCCTCCCTTTTACATTTCTTCTTGCTAGTAAAATTTGGATGCCTGCAGTCTTATTCCTATATATTCTTTTTAATCCTAAGCTGTTTAGGCATCTCCTACAAGCCATCACCAGGAAGGGGAAAATGCACGATGCACAACCACTGGCCTGGCTCTATTTGACCACTCTGATGGTTTTTTATAGGCTTTGTGAAACATATCTGCCTGGAATGCATTGTGCAGAGCAAGTTTAAGTTTTCTACAAGCTCTATTCAGATTTCTACAGAATTCAGAGAATGTACAGTTCTGTGCACATCAAAATTAACATTACATGGCCAAAATTATTCAGCCTTCTCCTTCACCCCATAGAGCATATCACTCATTCTTTGGGGAAAACAACACTGTTATCGCTGTCCAAATAAATGATCACTAGAAAAATAAACCTGAACTGTAAACAGATTGTTGGACAGAGGTGTACATGCGGGACCTGAAAGCCATCTGTTGAAGTCTGGTCTTTTTAGTTTGATTTCTCCCGGTCTGTTAATACACAGTTGATTGCAATACCAGAATCATTCTGAAAATCTAAAGAGATAAGCTGCTTATTTGAGGAAATTGTCTTGCCTAGAGACTACTGGAACAGTCAGTTTGAGTTCCTTTTTAGTTTGCTTTTAACAATATGATGACGATGGAGGTATATTTTAATATGGTTTTTACTATACTGTTAACTCACAATGAAATACACTGTTAGCTCACTCTTAAAATAATAGACTGTAAAGCACAAATTAGCAAAACAAAAATATGGAAAATATTAATGAGGAAAATACAAAGATGTGGTGTACTAGAACCATTGCAGAAAACAAAAAAGGAGAAACAAGGACAACACCATCCAAAACAGAAAGTCACTTCTGATACCAGAGCCACACTGTATAGACTTGTCATGCCTTACTACCACACCATAGTGCTCTGCTCCTCCTGCCCAGCACAAAGCAGTGCCTGCTACAGAGAGGGAAGCAAGAAGGAAGGAAGACTATCACTGTAACAGATAATTTGGGGCAATTAAGTTAAATACAAACTGAAAAGAAAGAGTTTCCCTTCCCCTAGGCTGGGTGAAATATGGAAGACCTGAAGTAAAGGTATCTTCTCTGTTTTGATTTATAAAGTATAGTTCCAGATAACTGTGTTGTTTTGTACAGCTGGTGATGTCTTATGTCAGCAGTAACTGACAAAAGAAGGGGTTTTTAATTAATTTTTCCAGTGTGTTTTCTTTCCTCGACACAGTGATGTTGGGGATATGATTTGGTTCCTTTCAAATCTTTCTGGATTTCAAATCCTCTGGCTCAGAAAAAGATCCTCTATGAATACAAAAATTCATCCAGACCCTTGCACATCTACATCTGCCACAAAAAATATAACCTATCTTGTTCTTAATTTATCATTATGCTCTATTATCCTTACAAGAAAAGACACAAGGTACATTCAAAAAGAGGCAGTTGATTGTCCAACTCTACATCACACTGGTGTGTACTATGTGCAGTTCGGGCAACCTCAATATAAGAAGGACATCAGACTCTTAAAGCATGTCCAAAGAGGTGCAATCAAGATGGTGAAAGGTCTCAAGGACAAGACTTAGGAGGAGCAGCTGAGGTCCCTTGTTCAGCTCAAAGAAGAGAAGGCTGAGGGGGGACCTGATCTCTGGTGACCCACAACAGGACACGAGAAAATGGAATGAAGCTGCATCATGGGAAGTTCAGATTGGACAGTAGGAAAAGATTCTTCACCAAGAGCATGGTTGGTCACTAGAACAGGCTCCCAGGGAAGTAGTCACTGCACCAAGTCTATCAGAGTTCAAGGAGCATCTGGATGATGCTCTTAGTCATATGGTTTAGTTGTAGGTAGTTCTGTGAGGAGCAGGGAGTTGGTCCCTTACAACTTGAGATATTCTATGCTTCTCTTATAATTCCTTTTGTTTTCTTTGGCATCAGAGTGTCTGTATTTAGTGGGATGTTCTCCTGCCAAATTGGGGATGTTTGAAGTGATAACATTAACATCACAGAAGACAGAGCAGAATATATTGGTAAAGACAATTACATGACATGTCTGTATATCATGTAAGCTTAAAAAAGTAGTAGTAAGGAGAAAGAAAGAGGTTTGCTGGGCTGCTGAAAAAAGCAATACTGAAATCAGTGTAATTAAGAGAAAATTTTGTTATGGCCTAGGAAGAAGCATAGAGTCTGACTGCTGTGTCTGCCATCAATGCCATGTGAACAAACAATTCATCTAACAGCCTGACAAAAACACTGTCATTTATTTACTGCTAAGGAAACAGACAGTTTAGGAATAAGTTCTACCATTTCTCTGAGCAACAGCAACCTGGCTGGTCAGAAGTTTTCCGGGAAAAGTGTGTATATATGGTTTTAGCCAAATGAACATTTTGTCTCTTGAAATTCAGATTTTTGCTTTTATTTCTAATTATTTCTTATTCACCTAACTGGATTATTGCTTTCTGGGTAAATTTGACCAAACCCAAAATACTTCACTTTGTGAACTGCATGATAAATTTATTTCAATATAGCTCATTAGCACACTGTATCTGCCATGCTGCTTCATGGAACATGCAGTTCAAGTGATTTATGGCCTCTCACTATGAGGAGATGCTGTCTTTGGTAGACTGTGATACACTGGCAGAGCCATATGATGGAGCAGATGAGTCATATTATTACCTCATTGAAGCCATGGTCTAGCTCACAGGGACTTCTTGCATGAGGTACTCTTAACATCTACTGTGCTGGGAATACTGATTCTTTGTAGACCATAACAGGAGACTATTTGGGAGCTGGAGAGAATTTATTCCTACATCCCCTGCTAATGAACTTTGCTGTTTCCCAGATGGTCTTTTCCCTCCGATCCAGAGCAGAGTTTCACTAAACCTGTAGTAAGGGGAAACTGGCAGCCCAAATAATCCCCCAGCATTCCTACATAGAAACTGTAGCAGCATTCATCAAACCATTAATGATTCATCCATTATTCATCAATGCATTTCTATTAAGCATTTCCAAGCCTATTTTCTTGGTTTTCAAGTGCCATTGTCCAAGATTAATAAAATTGACACCAAAATTAATAAATGTTAACCTCTGAGCAGTGAAAAGTAGTATAAAAGTCTCTGAATTGTAGAGCTATTCAGTTGTGGCAGACAAAGGTGTTATTGGGTAAAGAGTATGGACGGGACATTCACAAACCATAGGATATAACACAGATAAACAGATTCACCTTATATTTCCTGGTTGTTGCCAAAAGGCTGATTTCCTTGGATAGTACATATTGTTTTTTCTTTCTGCTTCATTCTGCCCCTGATTGCAATGTGGGGATAATTATCACTTTACTTTGTGGAGGAAGAATGTCTTGAAGGCTAATACCTCCATCCCTGAAATATTTTTGCACCAATATCTCTACAAATAATTCCATATAATCCAGGTCCTACATTTTACTGTAATTTGTGCAATCATAGTTATGTTGGCTGGAAGGAACTGATGAAGTTCTTAAGTCCAGTTTTCCCACTTGAAGCAGAGCTGTCACCAGCACTAGCTCGAAGTGAGTCCAGACTGCACGAGTAACCAGGGCTTACAGGAGAAGACGTACCTACATGCAAGCTAATACAAAACCTACCTCCTCACTTTTCTTTCTGTTTTTAAACAGGTGCTGCTTTCCTTATGCTGTCCCTTTAAAAGCAATTTGGTGCCAAGTATCAGTAAAACGATGTTGGCAAAGCTTTTTAATAAAAGGCAAATCCCACTTACCACTTTTGATATTCATTTTAGTACCATTAATCATGAAGAATTCATTCAGCATGTCGCATGACTGCTGTGTGTAATTTCTTAGGAATTCCATTTTCATTTAACATTAATTAAAGAGCACTTATTATAGTGTTACCAAAATTAATTCCTGGTCTGCAGCCCTGCCTGCCAAGTTTCAACCTTCAGCAAATTATTATGGGTGAATTATAGACCCTGGGAAAATGAGGTCTATAATGGAATATTAACTATTGTGGTGCATTCGTCACTACATTACAGTAAGGGCAATGTTCAGGGCGATGGTGATCTTCCAAAATAATACTGTGTGATCCTGCTTCTGTCTAGCCCTTTAAGACAGTTCTTGGAGCCTACAGAAATTACAGACAGTTAGCAAGCTTGTTTAATCCAATATGGTTTGTGAGACACCCTATCCTTCTTGCTTAGCGTCTGTTTGATTATGATACACTGATCGGACTCAGGATATTACCTCTTTGGCAATCCAGCTTCCTGCTGCTGAAGCTGCACAGACACCATGGCAATATTTTTGATACAGCCCAGCAGAGCTAAGTGTCATTCATTACAAGAAGATATATTCACATGCATCTGTCTTGAATCTGTCATATTCTCCCCAGAGGGAATCAGGCATTTAATACATTATTTTTTATCACCTATGACATTCACCATGGAGTATATAACCTTAGTTTTCCCATATTTTCAGCACCAAAATAGCAGGTTTGTATATCTTAAAGGATTTTGCTACATCCTGTTTTTGCAAGAAACCCTAGCGAGACCATGAATTATATAACAGACCTTGCAGGAAGAGAGAAGTTTGGGCATTACTTTTCTTGTTTTATGCAAGTTCACACACCATTAGTTGGTCCCTTGTTCTGGCATCTTTCCTATAAAATTCTGAACAGCTCCAAAGCCTTCCTGCTGAGAAAATAAAAAAATCAAGGCAAACAGAGTGATTTTTGCCAAGATTGGGATAGCTTTTTTTTTCTTTAACTGAATAGAGGGAAGCAAATTCAGGGGAAAGCCATACAAGGGAACCAGCAGGAAAAGACTCTGTGTGCCTTCTTTCCAGTCACTTATTTAATACTTGTCTTTGGGAAAGTTGCTCTCCAAAGTGGCACCTACAGAATTTCATTCCCTGAAACAATGTTGAACTTCATGGGTATTTGAAACCCCAGAAGACCTAAAGCATGTCTATAATGACAAGTGACAGAGAAGAGGCGCCCATGGGTCGGATGGGCCATTGTAACCCAAATGAGAAGATGTGTGGCTGGGACTATATCATATGCCCTGCTTGTACTCTAGAGCATCCCAAGGGCTCTGAGGCGCTTTGACTGGACACAACTGGGAAGGCAGATCCCATGGTTCCTATCAATAAAATCACATAGCTACCTACATATCTGCTCCTAGACATCAGGAAAAAACAAACAGACCTTGACTTCTGCCTTATTTATCAGCTTCCTGGCATTCAAAACTAGATGAGCCCCCATCTGTTGGTGAAGGATCCTCAATCCTCATGGCTCGTCACTTCATTTCCTAACAAGATCAGAGGATCACCTACCATTCACCTACTGGCTCACAAACTCAACAGGCAGCCAGTTTCACATACTCTCTTTGCCTGAGATTTTTTGATCATGCACCTTCTCCAACCCAGGACGTGGTACCTTGCCCAGAGGGGAGACCAAGCATGTAGGGAGCCCAGGCTTCTAACTTCATTCTGTGTATTTCAGGAAATTATCATTACAATATCGTAATGTCAAATCTAAGCCATTGTTTTGGTACCAACCCTTAGGGTCTTGACATTCAAGACCCTTATTTATTATTATCTCTCACACAATTAGGCTCACTGATGAAACCACAGCTCTACGTTTGCTTGGTGAAAAGGATGGCTGTAGTGGCAGACTGGTATAACTTATGGTTTATAATAGCTACGTGAAAAACACCTTTCCCAAGCACTGGACTCTCTTTCCAAACTTCAAAGTTAATTCACCACACAACTCTGCAAAGCTTCTAATGGAAGATTCCTGGCGATTGTGGGCACCCTTCTGCTGTCCAAGATCTCAGAGCCCATCAGCCAGGGAACAGTGATATTGTACCAGTAACTACTACGAAGTCTGGCCATGTCTGCAGAGCTGGGGTGTCAGTGTCAGGAAGACATGTCCTTTTTTAGAACCACTGCCCCGTGTGTCTCAATATTTCCATTCAAAAGAAGACAACTCAGCTGATGCAGATGTGAGCCCTCTCCTTGCTCATACAGCTCACAGAGGAGAGAGGAAGGAGGGGAAGGCAGTGCTTCCCCTTCACATCCAGCATGAAGGAAATCCAGGTATGCCCCCCATGCACAGCATGAGACCACTGTGAGAACCAATCCAGCAGGGTCAGACACTGGTTTCGGGGCTATAACACAAAGGTTACCCCAAGGCAGTGGCAGCAATATACTTAATATGAAATAGTGGTCTTCACTGATGAGATTTTGGCAGATCTTGTTCACTCCAGCACTTCTCCCAAGCATCCCTCAGAGTACCTGAACTGCCTTTCCCAGTTGGTTCTGGTATATCACACCCCTGCACACTATTTGTACTCAGCCAAGAATTTTACTTGGGAAAAGCACGATATCCTGAAAGTAACATCATCCTGAAAACAACCTGTTGTCTAAAAATCATTCCTTGAAAGCTTTCAGCAATAACTTACAAAGAAACACAACCAAATCACTACCAGTGAAGCAGATATGCTTGTGACATGAACTGCTGAAACCTACAAGCTCTACTTGTGCACAATGATATATCTAAAAAAGGTTGAGGGTTGAGACTGTGATTATCAGACTGAACGTACTAAAAACTGGTGTGACCTTAGTCAGAAATCAATGATTAACTATTAAACTGTTAACTCCTTGATACACATTTGCTTTTTCCACTAAAAGATAACTGTAGAGGAAGTTTAAGCAAGGCACAAAGAAGTTGCAGATACAAACCCGGCTTCTCTCAGACCTCAATGCTGCTACGTATTGAGCCACACGGGTGCTACCATTCAGTTTTCTGCCTGAATAAATGAGGACAACATACATTAAGGGACTTTTGTATTTTCTTGCAAGGTGACATCCATCACGTTCAAGCAGCAACTTGAAACAGTTTGCTTTAAAATACATTTTGTGAGTAAGCACTGCAGGTGAAGTTCAAAGCAGGTTCTGGGTCATGCACAGCCACACATCTGAGGGAAGGGAGAGGTCTCACTGACATTTTCAGGTAAGAATTTCTTATGTGTTCTCCATAGACTTCCTCTAAACCCTGCCAAACTGTGCCAACATGTGCCTTTGGTATGAATAAAAGTCTCAATTAAGAAAATGTATCTATCACTAGCAGGAAATGTGCTACTACCTGGTGACTCATTCAAATAACATTTTCAGCAAGGATGTGAGTTTCACCTAATTGATGACAATAATTCTGAGAACATATTTCACGCCCCTATTCAACTCTAATCTGCTTTAGGCTTCTGAGTAGTTGGACAAGCACCTAATAAAGGTTATTACTAATCACCCCGTCTAAACAGATGCCTGGTTATTTGCAGTATCACAAAAAATAATACGTACACAGTGAGGTTACTGAAACAATGGAGAATAAAGTAAAATGTTATGATAGAGTCATAGAATTGTTTACGTTGAAAAAGACCTTTAAAATCATCAAGTCCAAACATAAACCTAATATTGCCAAGTCCACCACTAAACCATTTCCATAAGTACCACGTCTATACCTCCAGGGATGGTGCACTCCACTGCTTCCCTGGGCAGCCTGTCCCAATGCTTGGTACTTCCAGTGAAGGTATTTTTCCTAATACCCAGTCTAAACCTCCCCTCGTGCAGCTTGAGGCTGTTTCCTCTCCTCCTATCACCTGTTACATGGGAAAAGTACAACACCCACCTCACTACAACCTCCTTTCAGGTAGCTGCAGAGAGCGATAAGATCCCCCCTGAGCATTCTCCACACTAAACCCCGCAGGTCCCTCAGCCATTCCTCATCACTCTTGTGCTCCAGGCCCTGCACCAGCTCCAGTGCCCTTCTCTGGACCTGCTTCAGCACCTCAATGTCTCTCCTGTGGTGCAGGGCTCACACAGCATTCAAGGTGCAGCCTCAGCAGTGCCCAGCATAGGGAGATAATCAGTGCCCTGGCCCTGCTGGCTATGCCATTACTGATACGGGCCAGGATGCTGTTGGCCTTCTCGGCTGCCTGGACACATCACATATTCAGCTGCCTGTTGACCAACACCCCCAGGTCCTTTCCTGCCGAGCAGCTTTCCAGCCACTCTTCCCCCAGCCTGGAGCATTGCATGAGGTTGTTGTGGCCCATGTGCAAGATCCAGCTCTGAGCCTTGTTGAACCTCAAATCATTGGCCTCAGCCCATTGATCCAGCCTGTTCAGATCTCTACATAGACCCTTCCTATCTTCCAGCAGATTAACACTCTCGCCCAACTTGGTGTCAAAAACTCTATCATTTCATGGTCACTCTGCCCAAGATGGCCTGCAACCATCACACCAGCCAGAAGTCCCCCTCTGTTCACAAACAAGTCCAATGTGGTGCCTTCCCTCATTGGCTCACTTACCTGCTGTGTTGTAAAGTTCTCTCCCACACACTCCAGAAACATCCTAGTCCCTTTCCTCTCCACTGTGTTGTATTTTCAGCACACATCTGGTAAGCTGAAGTGCCCCACGAGACTGTGATGTGTCATGGCACTAAAATATATAACAAAGAGGCAAAGAGTCACCAAAAAATATAAATTATATATGCGAAATAAGAAAGAAACCAAGGTACCCATCTTACCTCAGGTATTTGCTGACCTTATCATGAACTCATTATCTGCATGGTAAAGAAAAAACTCAGAGACCAGAGTGGTATTATACAAAACTTCAAACCTGATCCCAAAGGTTTAGGTCAAATAGGCAAAGGGTCTACATTTCACTTAGGATTATGCACAGAGTCCCTGGAGCTTCCTACCACTTGTGTAGTTTACAGTTAGTGACTAAGCAGCACTAAATTCAAGTGGCATTATTCTTACAAAAGTGCTTACACAAAGCAAAAAATATTTCATCAGGTTTTTTTTACTTTGAGCTTTTTCTGTTTGTCTCTTTTTGATTCTTCTTTACTCTGTTGGGAAGAGGACTAGGTTATCATCAGCCACCGCTGCAAAAGGCACGCAAGCAGATGTGCCTGCACTGATACGTTTCCCACACTTTAACTTTTCCTGGTCGTAAAACTGCATTTTAAAAGGTTGTTTTGGGTTAGTTTCCCAGGCTTTGGAAAGAGAAAGGCCACGTGGCTTAGCAGGTCATTCTGTCCACACCCAGCTAATTCTGCAGATGGTATTGATCTCCTACAAGAATATTACTGAAGAAATATCATATCTGCTGATTTTCCTCCCTTTTCCCAGCTCCCTAGTGAAATGAGGCTTAATCTCAGTTCTAACAGTCAATAGTGCCTTTTGATCTGTACTCCAGTAGGCTTTACTCAAATCCAACTGGCTTCACACAAAAACTGCGTAGAGTCTTTACAAGGCTTTCAGTGACCATCTAAGCTTCCCACAGTCCTTCTAGAGTTGCTACTGCAGGGAGTGCAACACTGAAACACGAACATCTGCATGTCCCTTAAAACATGGGTCAGTTTTTGTTTTTTGAGAATCATTCTTCATTTGAAGAAAGGATCCAAGGACATGCTAACATTAAATCTTCATTGCATATAGCTCTCTACTGTCAAACATAGTTCTGTTTCTAAGACAAGTGCCAGAATAGTTAAAGCTTGTAACATTTAAGATCTAGCTACTAAAATGTCATATTAACTTGAGGTTGCAACTTAGTAAAAGCAATTACCGTGTTGCTTAAATTTATACAAAATCTCCAGCAATAATTATCTATAATTACTTGGGAACATTGTCATTTCATAGGGGTTTAGACCCTTGAATTGTGCAATGAGCTCAGTAGGTGTGTCAGGCAACGGCTATTTAACTGGTTAAACTCCCATTTAACTCACCAAAAAAAAGAAACACAATAGAACAAGCTGACAATTGGTTGTAAATCACACCAGCCCAGGTGCTGCTGTGTAGTGAAAAACAGTAAATTTAGCTCCTTTTATTCATTAAAGCTGAGAGCTTTTCCACAGGAGCTGAAAAAATTTTAGCATCTAGTGAACACTAATATTTCACTGTAAACATTAACTTGTTGTGGAGACAGTTCTTAATTTCCTTCAAAAATCCTGGTTCCTGACTCTACAGAGTCAAAAGTCCCACTTTTAGCTGAAGATCTGAGCAGTTTAAAGCAGCATATCTCCCCTGGGTTGCCTAAAAGACACACTCTTTGTTAGTTCAGACTTGGTCAAATGAGGACCTCCTGAGCTGGGTTCTCCATTCTATGTAAGCTCATTAGAGACCAGGCTCCTTCCTCCCCAGGGGGCTGGCGAGGACTGCTTGAACTGGGAAAAGGATGTACCTTGTTAGAAATGAGTCAAAATTGCCAAGGAGGTGACAAAACAGGAACAGTGAAGGTTGGGGGATGCATTTTTTAACTCCTCTACTTCAGACCTGCTTTTGCAAGTCGTATGCATCTAAGCTTCAACTTGCAGATAGAGTCCTTCAGTTCTGCAGGCTCTGACTGATGTCTACTGACATGTCCACTTTACTGATGTCTACTGACATGTCCACTTTACAGTTATTCAGGAGCTGCTGTAAATTACAGAGATACAGAGATACAGAAACCTCTTCTTTCTTCTCATACCCTCATACATAATAACTGCTGAATGCACGAAGGAAGGACCACATAGGTAACAGGCTTTCCAAAATAGAGCTGGACAAATTTATGAGATGCAGATTTGGTCAGACAGAGCACTTTGATGAGGAAGGTTGGTTTTAACAAAATTTCCATTATGAAGCTTTCTTTGGTCTGAGATGGGTTTTCCAGACCAAACTCAGGAGAAAAATCCACTCTAAAATATTAGAATGCATTAGAATAATGTTCCTCTCTGAACATACTTAAATTCCATTTTAACCTATTTTTGGGAAAAAGTGCAAAGGTTATGGAAGAGTTATCTACCTCCCATTTAGGATTTGGCCTCTGTTGCTCTCCACGCAGTAGAGGTGGCTCTGCAATAAGGTAGCTTTACCCAACAGACATCCTCAGACATTGATCTTCTATCCCATATCAAAAGAAAGTTATGAATTCTCTGGGACAGTTCATTGAATTAGCTTCATTCAGTATCATGGAGGGCTTGGAAGCTCTGACTTATGACCTCTCCCTTCAACTGTGAGGAATAGGAGCCATTTACTTACATGGACTCAAGCGTAAGTGAATAAGAAAATGTAATATTTGGAAAGCTGCTGTAACTGGTGTAGTTGACAGCACAGGTAAACATCACTATCTTTTAACCAACTGCTAAGAAATTAGCTGTGGTAAAACTGTTTATCTTCAGCCAAAGTTCTACAACTATTTCTGTTTCTCAGGAATCTGCAAAATAGCTTTTTATCCAGAATTTCAGTTGCATACATACAAACACTTCTGCCTGCTTTGGCATTCACTGACAGGTTTTCCAGTTCCCACCTCTTCCCATGTGGCCCCCTTAATAACATTCTGTGTGTTACAAAGTGGAGATGACTTGGGAATTGTGGTTGTTTGAGAGTTGTGCTTCTCAGCCAGACCACACTATTTGCTGACACTGCATCAAGCAGTGACTCATCACTGATTTCACCCCTCCATCATTTGCTAGCTTCGTTTTCATTTCCCTTTAAATACAGTTTGTTGCAGTAAAAGATGAAAATGAGGAGCTTTCATAACAAATTCTCTTTTAGAACCTCAGTATTGTGAAGCATCACTCAGATGAAATTCTGCTAAGATATCCAAAATGACTACTTTTCCTTGCATTAATCTGTCAAAAGGGTGTTCAGCATCTATCAAAATTCCTTCTATAAACAGGATTAACTTTTTTTATTTCTAATTTTTTTGTCCATTTCAGGTAACGATACTTGACTTGCTCCCTAACATGCAGGGAAGTCTGGTGAATGTTACGGTTGTTTGGCAGAGAGGAAGTGACTGCACCATTAACACTATCCAGAAGTGAGTGGTGATAAACCCTGGCACGGCAACAAAAAGAATAGCCAGGCAGAGTGACACAAGAACTTGTGGAGTACATTCTGCAGTTGAAGGCAGAAACCCACATGAACTCAAAACATCACCAGTTCAAATAAACCTTGTCCCTTGCAAGCTATAAACAGAGTAAGTTCAAGAGTGAATGTATTGGGTATGGCATGGAAGGGAAGTGAGATAAGATGTTTTCTTCTACTACTTGTTTTAATGAAAAATAAAGCCTATTTCAGTTTTACTATAAGTATGCTTCACAATACAATTACAACTCTAATCAGTTCAGAGAAGTCCCATTGTAGCTACCATCTTGAATTTATCTTCCAAGCATTTCCTGCTGTCATTATCTTACAGCTCAGGCAGTTTAATTAAGACTGAATGGCAGCTCACTCTGTTAAAAAGTGCGACATAAGACTTAGAGTTTGGAAAGAAACAAAACTGCACCAGATATTTCTTTGAATTCTGATGTGCTGCGTGTGTTTTAACTTTAAGCTCCATAAGCTACATGACTTTCTACATGGTGTTCACCCTTCTATATGCTGCTTATGCTGAATTACTGCTGTCATTCCCCTTTTAGCATGAAATATGAGCCAGTTAATAGATTTTCCTTATTGGCATTCAAGATAGAAACTCAGAAAGGACTGAAAGAAGAAACCTCTACCTATAAGTGATGAAATACCAAATAAAATATTTGTATCTAAGAATGTGGACATAAATGAAGCCATTTTTGAGTTTTCAGTAAGGAAGTATTAAGTTCCAATAGATACTGACCTGCTTTACACATGAATTCCGTCCATCCTAATCTATCCATCTCTTCCATTCTGCAGTAATAACTCGCATCCCATCACATCTAAAATAAACTTTTGCTAATGAGTTCAAGGGAATAGGAATATTTGCTTTGGCATTCTGGATATTTATATTTCACAGACTTAGCCCATTCTGACATAATCATCAGCAGGAGAACATATTAACCTTTCCTCTGTGTTCCTAACTCAGCAAATTTGATAGCCAAGCACAAAGTCAGGTAGTCCAGATAATTATTTAGGAAAACAAGAATAAAATCCTTGAGAGGATAATATGAGATTCTAACCTATGCAGAGAAAGGTTAAATACAGATAATATTTGAATTAGAAATGCACTGGCCTTGGTTGAATTCTTTCTCTGTCTAAAAAGTTATTGTGTTTGTTTATCCCAGCAATGGCTGATTAAGTTCTCATGCCAGTGCATTAAAACATCAAATCAGAATGGGAAAGACTAAATAAATTGATGGCAAATATATAAAGCCTAATCAGACACTGATGGTACCAATAATACAGAAGAATTTCTATGTCAGCTTACAGCATACGCCTACTTCATATTTTGGAAGCTTTAACACAGCTTTCTAGCAGCTGTTGATGACTGAGAATGAATTAAGTAAAAAGTCTTAATATTTTGGAGTTAGATTATGAGAAACATCTGACTTAGGTGGCTCAGCTCCTCAGAAATATCCTAATTCCCAGTGAATTGGATCTTGGGTCTCCTTAAGTCTATAGGCAGGTAACATGGTGCAACCCATCTTCAAGTACTTAAATGAAAGCTTATTAAGCATCTCATTAAGGGTACTAAGACCTACCAGCAGTGCAGTATCAGCACTGTTCTTTTGCAGATTCACCTGGGGACAGCTAAAAGCGATCTGCACCTCATTGCCCGAGGGTCTGTGGACATCTTGGGTGCCCATGATTTACTAAAACACCTGCCACACTTATGTACTTTTGTAAACCTCACTCTTTGCGTTCAGCATCTTTTCATGATGTAAGTACATATATCACCTTTCTTCAGTTCTTTGTTGTTTATTTTTTTCCCTGTATGAAATCAGTGAGAGGTATCTAGGCATGCCTAAGAAGCATGCAAGATGTTTTGATTTGGAGAGATTAGGTATTTGGGGATTTGCTATCTTTTGGAATTAGTTTGGGGTCCCACACAAAACTATGCACACAACTGATTTTTTGAGTTATTGGGGGGAAAAAGAAGTGTCTGTGATGATTCTTTTCTAATGAGTCAAAAGTGCAAGCAGAAAGAAAATTGTTTATGGTTAAATACAGATTCGTTTCAGCCCAGATGAAACAGGAGCTCAGGTTCCATGTGGAATTTCATGGTTTTCATTTTGGACACAGGTAATATTAAAATTGGTTAAAGTACAAGAGTGCAAAGTTTGGAAATGGTTAATACTTCCAAAGCAATCAAGGCTCTAGTGCTCGATGGTATTTTAGCACTTCACTCCAACTGGATGTCAAAAATCTGTCACAGAACTTGGCATTACTGGTTTCCAAACTAGCACTGTCTATGTTCAGATGAAGTATTTCTAGCAATCATCTAAATAATTCTGATGACCTTGCTAAGCAGATGAAAACTTTAACGTCATTGTGTCATTGCAGGGACATAAATCGAAATGCAATCTTAATAATCAGTCCTTTCTTTCTCTGTTTTACAAGCTAAAGATGACCAGGCCCACCCTACCAGTGAGCCAATCTTCTCTACTCACATTCAGTTCTGAAAAAGTTAAGCACATATTCAAGATAACTTTTAGCTAAGTAGCTTCTCTCCAGAGTATTGCTATTGGATTACCATTGCAACCTAGGACTCATCAAAGTCATGCTCAATCCTCACAAGAAATCGAACAAATATTTGAGCTTTAGGTGGTGCCACACTCTAATTATTTTGACTGTATTCCTAGAAGCAACCTCACCAGCTTCTTTAACAGCAACTCAAATATGTCAGACAGTCAAGTGAAAATTCTCTTTCTGATTATGGCTCTGCTCCAGAGAAAATCTGAATCTTCAGTCCATAACTTAGCACAGCAGTCAGTTGCCTAAATGTAAGCACCCCATGCTATTTAGGATGTTCGAGAACATCTGAGACATCTTAATAGGAATTGTAAATAAGACATAAAATAAGGGAGACAAGGCTTTTCAGGGTATTCTGGCTTTGAACTGTATCTCAAAGGGCAGAATATGTCTATGTTAAACGACTGAATTTCCACTCAATCTGACCAAACACCAAGATAGAAACAGTTCCTAGAATTCCTATTTTTTGATAGCTCTTGGTCAAATAACCTTTAAAAAACATCAAGGACAACATCACTGGACCTAATACCACCTTTGGTAGCTCCTGATGAAGTATTTCTTTTGTGTGGCACTTCCTTCCTCTTTTTGTCTTGTTTCAACTTTCCAAAGACTTTACCAAAGAAATACCTGTCACACATGAAAATACTATATTTGTGTCTCTTTGAAATCTCTTCTTCTTTGTACGATCCTCATGCAGGGTTTGACTCAAATCGAAAAAGTATTTCACACTCAAATCTCTGTTGTAGCTTTAAATAGATATAAAATAGCAAGTATATAAAACATGAAGACAGCTCCCTTAGATCATCAAAAGAAATTATTCCACGAAGAGGCTGGCATTAATCTAAGCTGAGGTAGGGTCTTAGCTATCCCCTCTTTACTTTTGCGTGAATTAGTCGTGGGGATTTTCTTTACTGCTGGTTTTCACTGGGGGCTTTCTGCAGCTATTTTCAGCAGTTGGTTGTCAAAACTTTTTCTGGAAAGCATTGCTGATATAAACAATCTCCTGATCTAATCTTGTAGTAGCATTGTGTTTAATTAAACTCAGAGTGTGGATTCACATTTAGGAATTTTTTTAGCCCCTGAAACCTATATATAAAGCCAAACTCTTGGTTTGTTGGAAGTGGGTTTTGGGGGAAAAAGGGGATGATTCCAAATGCTGTATTTCTGAGAGCTGTCACACAAGTAAATACAAAGCTTATTTCCTCTGGGAAATGCCATATAATGGATTTAAAAGATGAACAAAATCCCAGTGTTTATTCAGTCTAATGGACAAAAAGGATAAACTCACTGACTTATCACAATGGTCAATTGTACAAGAAGTTGAAACAGGCCATTTCTGACAGCCAGTGAAAAACAACGTTTGTGCCCATAAAAAAAGAAACCCTCATGTTGTATTTCATACGGAAAAGCCAATAGAAGTCCCCAGCCAGGCTTTTTTATCACTAAACTATCTTGATTTATACTTTGTTTGAAGTTCTCAAAATGAAACTTTCAGTCTCTCACTGGATAAAAATAAACTTGCTGTGGCTGGTTAGGAGGCAGCTGATGCAGGTAAAGTTTCAGCATTCAGCCCTTATGAGAAGAACAATTGAGAGATTACTGTTTCGTTCCATAGAAATCAAGCATGATTTCCATATATTTAAGATTCAAGTCTGCAAATTCTTATTAATAAATAGCCAAGTTGAAGCTGATTTGTGAAATGGCTTTGCAGAACCTGCCTGTTTTCTGAGAAAACTCAACATTAGTGGAAAAATATACACTCTCTATGTACATTTCGGTTCATATATTTCTAGTTACTTATTAACAGTTGAAGCGTTGATAGATGCTGTGCATCCCTTATAATGAAACATTCCCCATACACATTTCTTCTTTAGATTTAAATTCTATACTGTGAGAAAGCTCTAAAGCATGGCTTTGTTGTGGAGTTTACTTGGGATACTACTTTACTGTCATTCATATACAGATGCCTCTTGCTTGTGGGGAAGGGCAGTAGTTCTTGCCAGTTCAACCAGACGATCTATCCCTTATAAACTAAAACAATGATTAACTGGTAGTCTGCTGCAGGCCACATTATTTGACTGTTGTTAGTCAGTCAAAGCCTTTCCACTTTCTCACCTATGCTTGTCTCAAAGGATAGACAAGATCCATCACAACTTCCTGGGAAGCAGAGATAGAGGCTGTCATATCCATGCATGAGGAATACAGCCTGAACAGGAGAGAATATTAAATATCCCTTTTCCCTACCCTCCTTTTTAATAAATAAATAATTAATAAACTAGGCAAAACTGTCATGGATGGTTTGCAGTAGCTGACTGCTTTGGGACTAGATGACCTCAACAAGTTTCCACTTACCCTATTAAGATTCACATTGGAAAATGTGTTCATTGTATAGGTGGGTACAGCATTGCTAATTCAAATATGATTTATGTAGTCGGTACTGAACTCAGACTAGACCAGCCAACACCTTCAGACCTGGATGTTAGTTCCTAAGCTACCCATAAAGATGTACCCTAATCTCTGTACAGAAAGGCATTTATATAATAAATTAATGACCTGCAGGACAGAAGACATGGATTATTTCAGACCAAAAGGAAGGGAAGTGATTCAGAGGACTCTTCCTAAGAGAAGAGAATTTGCCTTCGTCCCCCTCATTCCTCCTTATATCAGAATGATCACACTTGAGCAACTACATGGACTTGAGTGTGGAAGGCAGAGACAGGCAATGTAGTCTGCACCAAAACCAAGACATTTTTATGCCTCTCAACTATAGCTATCCTTCCCCTCCCAAATATTAGCTCTTTTCAAATTTGGGTTCCTATCATTTATTTTTCTCTTTAAAACTTAGATCTTTTCACAAACATATAAACATGGAAAACAAATTCTTAATCTTGTAGATGCTGTTCACTGATTTATTCAGATTTACTCTAGCTTCATAATAGTGTTGTACTGAGGTCACTCCCTTGGGGTTGCATGATTGACAGCTTTAACATAATAGATGTGTTCTTTGCAGTCAGACATATATTTTGTAGCCACTAAAGTGTTAAGAGAAAATTTCATTTCTATCATGTTAATGAATAGTTTAGTTTATCTTTTGTTATGCTTTAACCAGTTATCTTAGGATGCTATTCCTTAACCACAAAACAATAAGGAGTTGAAAGATAAAAGCGGAAAAGTTGTAATCCATTGGATCCCCCCATGCACATAGGTCCTGAAATTCCTCCTTGTCCTCACCATTTCTTGCACACAGCTTTATAACCTTTGAAAATCCACAAGAGGTTGTTTTGCTCAGAATTTCACAAAGCACACGATGAGAAGGAAAGAGGATAGAGACATCAGAATTAAGCTGAATGTTAAAGGCATTCTGCTCAGAAACTGGGCTTATTTTAAGCCTCAATGCTGACATCGTTAGACACCACCCCCAAAAAAACGAACTGCTGAAAGTTCTTTAAGTCTCAGAACTGGGATTTTGTGCCACATTGCAAACTGTTTTAGAAAAGGTGGCAGTTGTCGTGCTTTGGATGTATTCTAAATTCAAAAATATAAGAGAACTATTGTGCTTGCATTCTGTAGAACAAAGTACATGTTGTAGAGTATATTCTTCAATAATTCAAACTTTAAAAGGTATGGCATTTCGAGACTTAAAATAACAAAGCTACACTCTTGCAGAGGTTATACCACATGGGGGTGTTCATTTCCCTTTGTCTTCGTTGCATAAACTCAGAATCAACCTTATACAGTAAATGGTGTCTGCCCTATTGTCTTATATAAACACTGTTATGTTTTTCTTCAGTGAAAAGCTGTGTTTAAAGAAAGCTCTGTATGAATTCCAATAAAGAAACCAGTGTAAGAGAACTGGATTCATAAAATGAATTAGAACAGCTCTACTGTTACATTGCCTGGTGCTGGAAAGCCAGCGAAGTCAGATAATATTTTATTTGGAGCTGAAATGAACTGTTGTGAACTCTGAAAAACCAGCACTTCAAAGCATTCTGAACATACTGCCACTAGCATAAGGAAATTTATCGTGACTAAGAGCCTGACTCTGACCCTATTTACACCATCTTTTCTCTGCTGACTTCAGCTGGATGGAAGAGCAAAATTAAGTCATTCACGGCTATCTCTGTTACTTGTGATTTACAGAAACAGGAAAAATAAGAGGGCATCATACTTGATATACCTGTTCTACTCCCAAATAAAGCAGCGCAGAAAAGCCTCAGACAAAATACTGCACATTTGGCCAACTTCATGGGTGGCCCATGCAGGAATCAAGTGAACTGATGAAAAGTAAGATGTCAGATTTGGTGATATTACTGAATCTTTAGAAATTTATACTTTCTGGGAACGGGATAGAGCCCACATCATTACATTATTTTTATTGAACCTTAGAAATGCATCAATGTGGCTAAATTAAAACATGAACTACAGTAAAAGTATTTTAAGGCTTTAAGAAAAGATGCTTATTTTTACAAACTCAAGCCCATTATGGATTTCATGGAGACCAGCTTGCAGCAGCTTGACATTATTATGAAGACAATTTATTAATGATTTGTATATTTCAGTACCCCTCTGGTTCTCCTGAGACAACATCAAGACTTATCTGTGTGATGCATTTCATGGACATAAGGAATAGGCTTTTTTGTCCTCATAAATCACCAGAATAATGCAATTGCTGAATGAATATAAAAGCCAGAACACAAGAGGATTGTTATACAGCAAGGTATAAATTGTATTGCTAGTTACTCTTAAATGTTCCCTTTTTGGGTCTTTACAGGGTTTTTTTAATCTATCCTGTGCAGAGATGTCCTCAGACATGGAAAACAGTTGAAAACTTGTTAAACTTCTCAATTGCACACAAGTGAGTGAGAAGTAAATATAGTATAGTCACCAAGAAGAATTCAAAGGGCTTTGAATCTTTAGATGTGATGTGTAATTCAGCTGACACATGGCACGTGAAACTTAACATAAAGTAATGCAAATTGGTTACAGAAATGCAGCTCAGAAGTAAAAAGTGAAAGGGGAAAAAACACAGAGAGGCTTAATAACACTGGACACCCCATAAAACAATCATAGAAATGGGCCTGCTGCCAGTACAGTACAAATATACATGTCCATGAAGCAGATAGAGCAAAAATCCCACCAACACCCCACAGGGGAGCAGTTTTAATCTTGGCCATAGCTATGATGTCATCAAAAGCTGTTATTTCATTCCTGTTTCCCCCCCCCCCAAAAAAAATGAGCACAGCCAAGACAAATTTCGCAATGAAATTGCTCTCTCTGCACTAACATATGCCAATTACACCGTGGCTGGAATGCAGATTTGGATGAAAACAGGATGTAATTTTTAGGAATTTATCACCATTGTGGGCCATTACAGTTTTGGAGTGACCTGTCAAGGCAAGGGGGACCATCTTTATAGTGTATTATCACATATCATCCCTGTCCAAAGGACCACCACAAACCCTATGCACCAGTTATATATATTGACGTATCTGCTCTAGCCAGTGTTACCTCCATAGCCCACAAACTGACAGGATTAGAAAAACTGGTGAAACTCTGTCTTGATTGCTGCAGTTATTCATTCAGTTAAAACACCTTTTTAAAGGTCCTTTGAGATAGTTTTACTTTTTATTATAACTTCTGAGTCCATTCAAATTCCACCAGATAGTGTCTCTCATGGGATTTCATTAGAAACTATTGTCTCTCTGCCATTTATTGAACTTTCTTAGACAAAGCACTTTTTCATTTCTCATTGTCCTTCTATCTATCTCTAAACATTCAGAAACACAGAATGTGATGACAAAACCAGCAAAGAATCTTACATTTGTACTTGCTAGACGTGATAAGTGCTTAACCCTGCCTCTTTGCAATTAGAGCTTTGTAATACCACATTGCCTTGATAGTTTAAAAGTTTCTTTCATTGACCACTGTAATGTACTTCTGCAAATCTCTTGATGAATCCCAGGTTAGTTGAACTGCTCAATTATAGCTTTATCCTAATCCTAGTAGCTAAGCATTAATGCTAGCAACCTCCCACATCCTAATCCTGTCCCACTTGACACTGACCCACACTCAGTCCCAAATGATGTGAGTGTTAGCATTAAGACATGCAAACAACATATTAATCAGGAATGCAACAAGAAAGGAAAAGATATATAACAGGGCAGCAGCGAGCATTTCAGCAAAAGGATACTGCTCTGTCTAGACACAGACTTGGCACATACAGATTTAAATACATCTAAAATAAAAAATACCATAAATACATACACAAATGTGTTGAATTGTTACAAATCTTGTAACTAAACTATTAGAAGGTGTCTTGTGTCTTGAGCATGATTTAAAACAAGGGGGAAACTCAGTCTGAGGTCAGATTGAAACTATTAGAATTAGACACAGACTTAGAAAATGGAAAGACTTTTATGTGTGATAGACTCCCATCCCCTATAATTCAGTACAGATTGGGAAAGTGATTCCTTCAGATCTGCTGCTGACAGCTTAATATTCCCAATGATAATGTTGTCAGGTGATAACACAGAGCCAGTCTATTCACTTTGATCTGAGTGGAAAGTTTGCACTGACTGCAACTTTTGGAGAGACATTCTGCTCGGGAAAAAAAATCTCAGCTAAGCTGAGATGCCTGAAGAGCATTTAATTGCAGTCAAGGTAGAAGTGCATCAACTTCCAAAAGGTCCAAGTTGTCTTCCCTGAGCAAATCCTGAACAGTGACCAAAAATCTCTCTCCAAAAATATTACCAAGGCAGCCAAAGGCACACAAGAACAAGCCTAAAGAAGCTCATGCCCAGTTTTTAAAGTGAGTGCTATTGTCAAATGTATTCTTTCAAATTTCAGGAACATGAATGTATGGCTTGTAGAAACTCTTGGTTTAAACGTCTCTCCACATCTTTCCTTAGCTAACCACAAGACCAGCTAAATTCCTCTAGGTTTCTCTATCCACACAGCTAAATATGCTTTCAATTATATTCCTGGCATGGTTAAAGAAGAATTTTGATAGTCTTAGGCCTTTATGTCAGGGTAGTAAAACCATGTCTTTTAGAATGATATTGATACTGTTCTGTTAGTGTCTGATGCAGTAATTACAATAGTGAAAGACTGGATTGTCCCTGTGGGTACTTAACGAGAAGGAAAAAAGCTGAGCACCATTTCCCACCATACATAGATATTAAGGAAAATTTTTCCCTGTCCATAGGCAAATAGTATAAAAGGAGACAAAGAAAAGTAAAGCGATGCAGGGGCACATTTCAACCTTTGGAAAAGGTAGAAGCACAAATGTGGGGAAACCTGCAGCACGGTTGGTAGGAAAGAAATTGGATTTGAAAAATAACCTGTTTTGAAGATTACTATACATTAGAACTCAGGGAATAATTTGAAAATTGCTTTCAGGTATTATGTTTACTAAAATTGCTTTCCTACCTTCTCTGAATTGCAGAGTTATTATCACCTACCACACGTAATAGATAATCTGTAGCATTTGTAACTTGAGTATTATTCATATCATAAGGGTTTCATTAAGAGCTTCCATATGATACTCAGTGTTTATACGTGCACACACGTGCCCCGTTGGTTTGTGTGTGTACATCATCAAATTACTTTCCTTTTAATTGCAAAATTAAGGCTGGCTTTGTGCTTAATAATGGGATTCTGGAGCTTCACTGCTGTGAGGATAAAGAGCAGCATAAGAATAAGAGTAACTAGATCCTATGATTCTATGATCTGTAATTCAAAGTACTATTGTCAATGACTGCTAAATGCACCTAGAGTGGTCACCTAATCAATAAAGAAAAAAGAGCAAGCAGTCCCTTAAAACAAATTAAGTACATCACCTAAGCATAATAAACCATTTAATAAAATAAAAGCTTGAGCTTCAAGGAGAAAGATGGCTACAGCCAATTCAGTTATCAGGATCTGCTTTTGGTAGTGTAGCACAAGTGATAGATTTGGGATCTATCTTTCATTTGGTTATGAATTTGTAATTTTAACCCTAATACACCAAAAGTTAATGATGTTTCACATTGGAAATTTAGAGTTGAAAAACCATATGCTCAAAGAACTGCAGCTTCATTACTCTAAGTAGAAGGGGCAAAGTCATAGTGCAGCTGAAGTGACAGTGTCATTGTCACACAGAGTACAGTGACACCAGGATCGTCTCCGCATTGACCTCATGGGATTCATTTCTAGGGGAGTTTTAGAATTGAACTAGGAGAGTTTTGTCTTATATATAATGTTTTAAAGTTCCTGACTTAGACATACCTCCGTGGGCAGCAGGAGTCTCTCTGAAAGTGCAGAATACCAACACCAAGAGCAGAAACAGTGCAAGCTGTCAACAAGTCTCTGTGGAGACCGTATTTGAAAGAGGCATTCAATTCCCATCACATTGCCACCGAAACTGCCGGCCACCTCCAGCTATTTTGCCTGGACTTACACTTGGTTTTATTTCTCTTGTCACTGATACAGGGGGTTTAAGATTTGGAAACTACTATATTTTGTCCAAGTTGACCCAACAATGGCCTAAAGGTGGTTGACTACATATTAGTATCGGCCTTTTGGGGAGTACTGTAGAAAAAGCTGCAAAGATAGAGCTATCAAGTCCACATGAACTTGGCTAAAACATGTTTCTTTCATGTAGAGATGATAAAAGGCCTGTGGAATAAGGGTAGGTCATGCATCACCAAAAAGTACACATGGAAGTTGTCCCTTGCACAGTTCTCCCCTTTGGCAGTCCATTATTTATCATAAATACACCTCATGTCACTACCTATGTCACTACCACTACCGTGTTTGTGTTAATAAAAAACAGACTGACAAAATACTGTTCTCATATTCATGAAGAAAACATCCACTGGTTTCAGAATTGTCCAAGGCTACCACAACTCTGTGTTTGGTTTAAATACTTACATATGCACATGCTGTGCTGCTCCAGGTTACCTAGAAATTTTTTTAAGGGATTTTTCCACGTGGTCTTCTCTGGTGCACAAACTTTTCCAAACCCATACAAAAATCGCATCTAACTCACCAGATAAGATGGTATCTGAGCACCAGCAGCTTTCTCTGTTACAGGGTTCTAGAAGTGCAATAAAAAAGGAATCAAATAACAAAGCACTCTAAACAGTGAGGAATAAGTTTTACTGTCTTCCCTCACACCCCTTTACTACCCTTAGTTTATCTTATGGGTCCTATATTGTTAAAAAAATACAGAGAAGGTATGTGTTTCCATTTGTGCAGCTATATAACATATGTATATGTTGAATGAATAACAAAAATGGTGGAAGATTTACTACTTTACGTTGTTCTTATCAGTATTTTTAATTACCTACACATTATTATTCATTAATTTGTTTATTCTTCTTACTTCTCTGGTTCTATTATTTGCATTATTATTACTGAGAGAGCCAGTGAGTGGCTGCAGTTACTTAACATGCTTTAAAACTACAATATCTCTAATCCCACACTTAAAAATACATGCACATATGCTATTTATGTATGCCCGCATCTCATGCACACAATACTTACGCAGTCTCCTAGATTAAATACGAAAACATAACATACTTCTGAAGAACTTTCCCATTTCAAGCAAGCTGGACTACTTCCTAGTTCACCTGGGTAAAAATGAGAAATGTGGGGAGGAAAACGATTATTACCAAATCACTTCCACAACCTCTTTTTTAATGTAAATCTGATGATTCCTCTTGTCACTCTTCCATTTTTTCTTTAAACTTTCAAACCTATGATTTGCCTTCTTTCCCTCAAAACTTACCCACAGGGCTTTGGAAATGTTTCTGTTCCTGGCAGGGCTGCCAATATCTGGTGGTAACTTCTGCATGGGCAGAAGCTCCCTGCAGAGAAATGGCAATGTTTCTCTTTTCCCAGAATATTTTGTACCCATGCTGTTCCGCTCAGTGTGTGGTTCCTGGCCAGAACAGCATTTTGTCCTATGTGTCATACACTTGAGCCCTCCTGTCTTCCTGCTTATAATCATAAGACTATTGTTAACAGTAATAATGTCAACATTCTGAATTTACAAAATAAAAAGCACAGAGATTAAGTTCTTTAATTAATCCATTGAAGGAATAATCCACACATTGCTACCAGAGATACCAATTCTTAACGTGGGGAGGGGGAACGTGGGACACAACTATATTGAAATTAATTTCCAGAATATTTCACATTACTAAAAACTGAGTGGCAACAAAACCCCACAGTGCTCTTCAGCAAACATATCAGGCATTCAGAAGCAGCAGCTGCTCAGAGCAACCCCAAATCCACTTTATCAGCTGAGGTTGTGCTGTTCCATCCTGATGCAGGGAGATGGAGTGTCATAGATATGATAGACAGTCTCCCAAATGCAGAAGAAGAAGGCGTGTTATCTGAAATTATTCAGATATTAGGGATTTTTCACAGTACAATCCCATTTACATGCAGTCTTGAAGAAGCTTGGTGCTCTCTATGGCTATGGTAGCACAATGCCATGCCAGCTAACGCTCCTGCTCAGGTGATGCTGCTCAGTATTTCCCTAGAAAGCGCAAACCAGCTTTCTCCTGAGTGGACAGAAGTCTTTCTCCTGTCCTTTAATGAGGACTGATTTTGGTCTTTTTTCACACTGCTCCATGACTTGCTATGAGTAAGAACATTACATCTTCTTTTCAGAGTATTTAGTAACTGTTGACTTTTCCAGTATTGGTGCCAGGATTTCTCATCTTGTTGGAAAAAAACCCCACAGTGAAGACCCTGGCAGTGCTATAATGGAGGTTTCATGGTCGTAGAAATCCTAAAATTATTGTGTATTCTTCTAACACATGTGTCAGGAGTGCTAAAACACTGACTTCACCCACAAGTAGTTCAGCATTTTACAAAGTTCCACTTCCCTGCCCTCAAGAGCTTTCTATCCTAAATGGCAAAAACAAAAGAAGTAAAAAGAACAGAGCAGAACTGAAATATATGTTTTAGAAAGGACTCTGGTCCTTTGTTTCATCATTTTGTCAGTAATTGTAAACAACTTTTATTGTGACAGTGAATTAACCAGTATGTCTGTGAGAGAGTACTGAAGAACATACAATAATCTAATTTAGCATCTACACTGTTTTATTTTTCAGTAATCAAGTCTTTCTTCTGACCTTCAGCAAAGGTTGAAAATGCCTAGGAATTGCTTCATGGCCTCTTACAGGAGCCAGTCCAACTTTCATTAACTCCGGTGGGAGCTGATTCAGACCCACAGTTTTATCCTGTGAAACAAATGGAATCACCTCCTGGAAAGATGGCAGCCTCCAGCTATTGATTCAGGAAGACTATTTGTAGAATTAAACATGAATATACATATATTTAAAATCACACCTCAGTAAGGCTGGGGAACACTTTTCACCCTATAGTCACAGTGCATTTCTATACTGAAAATGTTTTCATTCTTACTCTGTCAATAAATGTTAACACTAGCCCTGATCCTCCAAATGTTAGAAAAACATCTTGCGAAATGAAATGCGTGGAAATACTTGAGACCTGGTATTTATTAATTAAAATATGTACATTTAGGTGTGGCAGTATTAAAATAAGGGCTGTATTATTGCTACTGATGGACTGGGAACAGCAGTTCCGCTTAGAGAGCAATACCAGTAACTTTGAAAAATAATGATCCAAAAGTTACGAAGACATTCCTAGATCAGCAATAGAAAGTACAGCACCTACAAACTTCAGTTCCTGAGACAAGGAGAGAAATCAGACAGCTAAAACAGTATTGAGGACAACTGAGAATGAGTAAGTGTAAATGATGCAGTGGACCAGGCAGTGGCCTGGGGCTGTTTTTTGTTCTACAGCTCAGAACAGTAGGATTTGAAAGCATTTTTCCATTAAAAAAACAAATACACAAAATGACAACAGTGAGGCCCAGCTTTCAAGTCTACGTATAAACATCAGTGCTTGGTTTTGAAACTTGCGGTCCTTAAAACGTTATATCTTATTTTCAAACAGCATACCCCCTGCCAAGAAGTTACATTTTTTCCTCTCCTTAAATAAGCAGCTAGGGTAATGGCATGATGAACAAATTTCATTTCTTTCTGTTCAGTTTTTTCCATCTTTAATACAGCCTCCAGCAGGCCAGATGGCACCAATGCAATTGCTAGTAAGTCAATACATCTGGCTGCATTCCTGAAATGACAAATCTGATGGATAGAGCCCCAGCTCCTATACAAAGCCTCTTTTCAGAACGCTCTCCCTGGTACTTGTCTGCTTTAAGCAAAACCTAATGTGTGAAAACAAAATAAAATTGAGCTCTTTCACCACCCCGCGCTAACGTTTCATTTGCAGTGTTTTTATTAACGCTGCTCCCTCGCTGCCCTGCTTCTGTACCTCAACCCCGCTCGGCCGAGCGCTCTCCTTTTGGCACAAGACAGGCTCTGTTCGAAGACCTCCCTCCTCTGGAGCTGCTAACAGTTCAAAGCAGGTTACAATAAACACTTTGGGTTTTTCTCACTAAGAGCAGCAAGATTGTTTAGGAAATTGTCCTCAAAGAGAGAACAATCTGAGGGAAGCAGGAGTGGAGCAATCGCTTCTTTTCAACCTTAGTAGTCTCTCATCGAGCAAATTAGGACTCAGAAATACGTGTGACCTCTCACCATCATCAGAGCAGCAATCTGTCAGCAAGGCTGCGTTAATACTGATGCTGCAATGCCAGCCATATAAGGTGTGAGGGACTCTACAGCCTTGCTCAGGATCCTTGGATCATTTACAAATCCACAAATATATATCTGGAAGAGGATGGTTGGACCAACAGAAGGGTGTGTAGCAAAACACCACAGACAACAGGACATTTGGTGCTAACCATCTCTTAGACAATATTAGTCCTCATCTGTTTTTCTTCTTATATAATTTAGGAAAGCAACTACTGCCAGATAAAATGCAAACACACAAAAAGGCTCCATTCCACCAAAGAGTTTCTCTATCCCCATAGCTATTTCACAAAATAAAGCATAACATGAGGTGCAGTGCTCCTAATTTGTGTTATGTTCATCACCGACAGAATCATGATGAGGAAGAAGTTATTTCTGTGTTAACTGTAGTCATTGCCATATTAAATATCAAACAACTGACCGTTTCGAGTCACAAAACCCATGTTACTTGACCAAGAAGTGGGTCAGTCCATTAAACTTTTACCCTTAAAAATTAGTATTTTGCTTCTGAGTAAACCTGCTGAAGTTATCGAGATGGCTCAAGAAGTATATAGAAAGATAAACATATGTACACACAAAGATATAAAGAAATCAACATGCAAAAATCAAGAAACTAATATTTCTGAACACTGATCACAGTAATTAGCAACTAGTGAGAAATGTGTTATGTCCAAGTGGGCTACAACTGAAATCGTTCCATCCCAAACATAAGTCATGCTCTTGAGTCTTAGCAACGTTACTGCGAACATTTCTGTCTGCAACCTGAGCTGAATACAGACTCGATCCAGAAAGTTAAGAGTGCAACAGACAAAAATTTCTGATTTATTTGGTACAGTCTTTGGGCATAGGAACAACAATGACGACAGTGAAGCTTTTCCAGCCTCTCTACTACGCACCCAGGCTGTGATTCCTTCTGAACTAGATTTTCTTCTTAAAGGGGCAAAACAATTCAGGTTGAGCATTTCAAACACATCTACTGCTGCTCAGTGCTCATCTCTAGACATGTAGCACTGGGTCTTCAGGGGCAGATTCTCCTTAAATACCCCTGTCCTATTCTTCTTCAGGACTTGTATGGTTCGTTCTGTCTTAACTATATCCCATTTGGAGAATTAAGTTACTTGCACAGGAGTTTTTTGCATAGTGCAGTAAAAGTTAAACCTCTGTTTAGGTTGATTCATTATGTTAACCTTTTTTAATGAATAATAAAAACGAACATGATTAAAGCCACAGCTAGCAGTCAGGGTCTAGGATGTGTAATACAGATGCAGCACCCACCTCTCCAATTCTGCGTCCACAGGCTGGCAATGTGTGTCACAGCATCCTTGGTTTGTTTCTCATATGTGACTGGGAAAGATGGGAAAGGATTTTTTTTAATCTCTTACCAGATAATGTGTGTAGTCCTAATAGTTAGATTCACATTTTTTACATTTTTCAGTGAGCAATGAAAATAGAATCCTTGGCCTTATCAGAAATTCATGTGTAAAAAATTTGAGCAGTATCTTAAAAAGAGCACTGCAAAAAATACTTCAAATACCTCAAATATAAGCAACCAGCAATAAGAACCACCATTTTTCCTTAACATATAAGCTAGAATATAAGTACCTATACACAAATATACACATATAAACACCCAGCTAATGGGTCATTAAAGGATATCACTAAATTTTATGACACAAACCCAGAATTTTCAAGATCTATTTCACAGCATTGTTTCTAGTAGTGAAATTTTCACTACTGGAGGAGCTTACTACAGAGGCTCATTTGTGCATCTTTTCAGGCTCCATCCACTCAATCTGATCTGAAGAGATCCATGCTAGGACAGAACCTCCATATCCTTGCACTGAGCTTTCAGCTTTTAAGTAGGGCTAGGTAAAATAAATTACTGTGATCTGCTGCTGCTTCTGAAATATTTAATGTGGTGCAATCAGCAAGAAAGTCATGCCAGCATAGTCATCCTGTCTTCTGAGGAATGAACATATGTGTGCCTACACAGTATAGTGTTAAGCTACAATTATTTAAATATCATCAAGCATTAGAGACAACTGTATGACTATTTTCTAAATATTTTAGCCTAAAAGTTTAAAACCAGCTATCACTATGAGGAGAGTGTTTAGAAGAAGAAAATTAAGAATAGGAGAGCATCCCATCAAGTACAACAGGATCTGGGAATGGGAGAATGAATACAGAAAGTGAAAAGACCTTATTCTCATTGGCTTTACATTATATTTCTCCCACTGTCCTGCTGTCTGTGGTTGTCATTTCATAATCATTATTTCACTTTACAACCTACTGTAGGTATTATTTGACTTTCAGAGTTCTTTAATGTCCCCAGATTGCTTCTTTAGTTGTACTTTAAGAAGAATACATATGTGGATAAATAGTTTTGACTTTTCCATTCGTTCTTATCAAATGACACATTTTAAATTGCCTCATTCTTCCATACAACTCTTGCCTACCGATGTAATCCCTTCATGGAGTTAAATCATGTAATATTGGAATGTTTTAAAATAACACTAATGATCCATAAAACTAAAAATAGAGAACACTTTTGAAAGAGCTTCCAGTGATGGAGAGTCCAAAATATTCTAATTTGGAAATATATTTAAGTAAATTTGGATACATTGAACAGTCAGTAATTTTTCACCACCGTCATTTTGACCAGAATAGCCACATTCCATTTTGATCTTCTCAAATCAAAACTTCACTGGCCTTGTCATCCTATTTAACTTATTTAGTGAAAAAGCACTGAGAAATTGCTCTGTTTTTGAATATTTATCTGTTGAGTCATGTATTGAAGCTTAAAGCATAGTGATTGAGAGGGACTCTCAACAGATTAAGTCACCTTTTGGGATCTGGCACAGACCAGGGAGAAAAGGATAGCAGACTAGCTGTGCTTTGAAAGAAGTTGGGAAAAAAATGAAATCAAAGCAAAGCAACCACCTTGAATGTGTCAAAAGTAAGATGAGCATGAAAATCCCTGCTTTCTAGGCCCTTAAATCCCATTAGAGCTTTTTTATTTTTTAAATCTGCCCTTAGATATTAAGGTGATTGGAGTTGTGGAAAACAGATGGTATCCAGCCCCGGGGGTTCTAATTACTAGAAAATTAGCATAGCTGAACATGACATAATCCAGGTGAGCAGATATTGTACTTTAAAGTTTGAGCATTATTCAAAATAATAAACAATATATAGAAAAAGAATTGTTTTCTAATTAAGTAACTGGACAGAGACTCTGGAGATCATTACTGTTGTTTCCAGATTTGATACTGGACTTGCTTGACTTTCCTGTATGCTACTGAGAACAGAGCAGCCCCAAACTCAGCTGGATCCTCCAGCTATTACAATAACACTACTGTTCATAGAAGAGCAATCAGTCCCAGCTATATGAGCAATATAAACATACCTGAACTTTGGCCAGTTGTATTAGTATTTGATGCCGGTGTGGAGAAAACCAGTAATCCCACTGTAATGTATTCCTAAAAGAACTAATTAAGAAGTTTGATGTGGGTGCTTTTACTTTATAATTAGCATATCACAGGGATTCACCATCATTAGCAAGGGTAATGACTATTCATCTTCTCCCACAAGATCATCCACCAGCTCTGAGCGCCTCACCTCTCATTTTCTAGTCTGAGTTGAGTGAGGCAGCTATGAGAAAGGCTGTATAATTTGGAAGATAAGTCTGTCGAAAAACTTAGTACCTGTGCTCAGTGAGCAGAGGCACAGACATAACTGATGCAGTTTTTATCTAAAGTCTGATGCACAAGGTTTTATTCAGTAGAAGAAATGCTGCTGGAATCCTATTCTGGGCCTTTGCCTGCTTGAGGTGATTTTCTTAAAGCTCTGGGTCCTAGCTACTTTTATCCCTGGATTTCAGCAAATAACACATGACAGATCATCAGTTTTGACTCACACAGGCTGACATTTGGAGGGCTTCTGAGCTCTTTGTGCAGCACAGTGTAGCGAGTACGAGAGTGCTATCTCTTTGGATGAAGAATGAATGTCCTGGATTCAGATGTCCTCCTTAACAAAAAGTGCTTCTTGGCACCTGATACCCTGGTATATCTGTGTAATGGATACTGTTTTATCAGTGCTGCTCAGCATAAAGGAGGCTACTGTTCTGGGTGTAAAAGTAGTTATAAATATTAGATTATTCTCAAAAAAAAGGTGGTTCTTTAAAAATATGTAGCATATATGAACATAATAACCACGTATGCGTCCCACTATTTAGGGTTTCATTTCAAGAGAAAACAGAAAACTGGAGATCATATCTAGACAAAAGCAACCTGTGGCCATTATAAATAAAGGTGCTTTTCAAGGTCCATTAAACACTAATCATACCTTAGATTAAGGGGAGAAGGGGGAAGCACAGGTCTAAGATTGTTTAAAGGGTATATTTCATACTATTAAGAAATTTAAGACAGAGACAGGTCAGACTGAGTTCTGTTTAATTTAAAAGATACTCATCTCAAGCTTTAGTGAGAGGTCTCAGGATATGGGATGCCTGTCTTATAAAAGTGCTCACAGGAAATAAGAGTGAGGAGAAAGAATTTCAGGAGAAGAAAGAGGAATGCAGTCTTGGTTTGGGACTAATTGTCTTCATTTCCCCCAAAAAAACACAGTTTATGAGTAAATTCTACTATTATTCTCACAAATGTGCAAGTTGCGCATCTAAAACCTGTATTTGAGATATATTTATCCTCCCCCAACCTATCGGTTGATTTGTCTCAAGGTGCACTATATAACACCTTTCTGGGCAAGTTCTCCTTGTCTGCAGGTGTATTTTTCTTACACTGCTTCAGCATTTGCATAGCTCATCCAGGCAGTGACAGCCTGCACCCCTGCATGCATACGTTACTGTGGTCTGCTCCCCAAGGCATGCTCTGATATCGGTTAAATCACTGCATTGTCAGATAGAAGCATTGCCTCCTACTGAAAACAGTGTCTCCAACTACAGTACAGAGGTTGCAGTAATAACAATTTGAAATATAGCACAGTGATGAAGTTCTTGATCAAATTTTGTTGATGGAGATAAGCAATAAACATTTTAGCCTTAGCTTAATGGAGAGGATCTAATGATTTAGTGTAAAATGCTGGCATCATTTTTGGAGGAACAGGTAAGTTATCCAAGACCTACCAGTCACCCAAGCCAACTGGCACCCTTCTCCCTTCCACTCTCAACACAAAGCAATCACTCAGTCAGTCATCCCATTTGGATAACTGCCCACACCACCTCTTCTGGCAGTGCATTCAATGGCTGGGCCCAAACCCCAGTCAGACCCAAAGGTCTCTCCCCAAACCCAACCCTGCCTGACCAAGCTGGGTTGTTGCAGCCCCTATCCAACCCCCCATCCTCTGCAAAGACCTTAGCAGTGCTGAGGCGATTCCAGAGTTCTGCTCCGTTGGCTGGGTGAAATAATCTCAAAACAAGGTCAGAGAGGAAAATGTCACCTTTGAAATGGAAGGAGGTTTCTGTAGCACATTCTTGCGTAATGTAAACAACAATGACACTAGAGACAGCAAAAGTTTGCAGCTGTATTATAAACCCTCTTCCATCCCCCCTGCCTAGGATAAGTCATCCAAACAAGCCCTGGCAGTTTTGACTGCTCAAGAAACTTTATGGCTGAGAGCTGCTCAGATGATTTACTGCTACGTCCCCTTTTTCCCCTCGAGCTTGCACTAAACTAGAAATTCAGAATCGTTTAATGGAGGACAGCATGGTCACCTTTTTCTCCCCCCTCTTTTCTCCTTCTCATGAGAAAACTTGTTTTATAGTTCTTGTGAAAGAATTTGTGATGTCTGATTACAACACGGAGCTATAAATCCAAGTCTTAAAAGCAGCGTCTCTCTTTCTATTTTTTTCATGCTCAGCAATAACACACTTGTTTTAATGAGCCAACCGTCTAGGTATGAGTACACACGACTGCTGAGAGAGAGAAGATAAGACAAAACGCCCCGCTGCATCCCTGACGTTGTCGTGATGGATGCTCTTCTAACCACGCACGTAGCCGATACTCAAAGCTGTTTATAAGCTTTAGGCCAGCTAGTTCCTGCTTGTGAAACAGCCTGACAAACGAAGCCAAAACCAGGCCCTGATGCACTAAGGTACTTCAGAAGAGGTGTCATTTCAAATGAATTGCCTTCATTGGTCAGAGGTTTAATTATGGAAATATTATAAGGCTCTTACTTAACCGTTCACTATGAAAATAATACAGGAAAAATACTTGTTTCTGTACTAACTTAAGTAGAAGACAACATCAAAGGAAATCCAACCACCACTTTTAGAGGAACAGGTGTAAAGATAAATAAAATCTATGCGAGAAATGAAACTCACCCACCTGGTCTCACAACCCAAATCCTGCTAAACCTAAGGACAGTCTCACAACTGCTCTTTCTAGAGCAAATCTATGTACAATCCTTCACCTTAAAAAGTCATCCCAGAGCCTCCATCTGCCATGATCTTCTCCTCAAGCTCTTTGATGATACTACCACCTGATCCTCATTGCAGTGGTGACTGCACCAGTGCAATGGTCTCTCAAAGGTACAGTTGCCCAGGGAGGGGGATGCACTTAGGATATGCCACTCACAGCTCCTCAGCCTCAGATTTGCCAGGTAGGTTGGGAGAGACATAACCTTTTCTTGCCCGCAGTCTGTGCTGCTCTTGCAGCAGGTCACAGAATCCTAGAACGGTTTGGGTTGGAAGGGACCTTAAAGCTCATCCAGTTCCAACTCCCT